>NW_013753102.1:0-1127 GCF_000517525.1 Limulus polyphemus | reverse complement strand
AATAGTGGGATTGACCGTCACATTATAACGCCCCCACGGCTGAAAGGGCAAGCATGTTTGGTGGGACAGGGATTCGAACTCGCGACCCGCAGATTGCGAGTTAACCACCTGGCCATGCCGGGCCTACATTCACAGCGAGAAAATCTCTGACGTTTATTGCTGTTGTTACTCTATTAATATTCTACTTTTTTTTGTTGATATTTGCAATTTGTTAAAAAAAAAGGCTAGGCTTAAAACTTAACACGAAATAATTAGTGGAAGAACGATTATCATTGTGTTTGATAATTTAACAACTGACAAACTTTAGATGACACTTTTCAGCCACAGTGTACAGGCAACATCTTTAATATTAGTTTTATGTGTTGACTACTGAAACTTGGAATGTTTGTGCTTAGGTTTGAACACAATTTTTGCCACGACTTGCTAGACAATACTTACGTAAAGTTAACAGTCTTCCTTCAGTCTTGATAATAACCACTTGTAATGTAAAACAAAATATAATAAATGAATAACAACAGAGTATTAAATTTATATTTTATTCCTGTCTTCCAAATTTTATGTTAATGTCCGGTTTTAATTAAGTTTAACTGAACTTTTAGATGGACATATAAGGTAGTGTTACGTCTCCGTTCGTTAGTTAATTTTCCGTAAATTCTTTCCGACGAAACTTTAGCAACACAAGTCCTTTCTTAAGTAAAACTGGTTTATTCTTTCTGAATATAACTTTGCGATACACTTAATTTCAACAGTCGCGCAATAACAAACGCTATAATTCTCAACGAACGTCTCACGTGCTCGACTTCAACAATACTCAGTTCAATTACACACACACGCCTCCTCCCCGTCGCTCTTGACCAGTCTTATATATACAAGACTACACTATATCTAGATGGATCCCGAGATTTAAGGAAAGGACGTGAATGTTCGAGAACGACGTGGCGTGATACTAGTCACGTGACTTCTGCTGACGCAACACTGACCCTCCTTAGTATTGTTCGTCCCGAACAATAGCCACTTACATTAAACCAATAATAATTAACAATAACTTAATTAAATGTACAGAATTACAAACACAAAATTACAATTCAACAAAGTCTTTTAATTTTTACGGTACGGTATCTTCTTCC
>NW_013753101.1:0-1134 GCF_000517525.1 Limulus polyphemus | reverse complement strand
AATGTGACACAATAAGAAATAGATTCCCTACTCAATACCATAATCATAAGCTTATTGATTTAATGTGACACATTAAGAAATAGATTCCCTACTCAATACCATAACCACAAGCTTATTGATTGAATGTGACACAATAAGAAATAGATTCCCTACTCAATACCATAATCATAAGCTTATTGATTGAATGTGACACATTGTTACACAGTTCTCCTTGTGGTCATTCGGCACAGGACAATATCCAGACTTTCTAAAGTTCGTTAATACAAAACGGTTGTTAAGTACTGAAAATAATCACAGAATCTTCTATTAGTGCTCGTTTCCTCTTTGTTCTATTACTTTGATTTCAGTTAATATGACATGAGCAGCACGGAATACAGTGAAATAAGATATGACATGAGAAGCACGGAATACAGTGATATAAGATATGACACGAGTAGCACGGAATACAGTGATATAAGATATGACATGAGTAGCACGGAATACAGTGATATAAGATATGACATGAGTAGCACGGAATACAGTGAAATAAGAAAAGGCTTCGGCCAAATCCGAAAATATTATATAATTTTCGTGTGGCTGTAGAATCAAAGTGTGGCCCTCTAATTTAGGCTTAACAAAATCAAGTTCAGTGTTACCAGACCTGTAATTTTTGGAGTTCAATGTTACCAGACCGGTAATTTTTGGAGTTCAATGTTACCAGACCTGTAATTTTTGGAGTTCAATGTTACCAGACCTGTAATTTTTGGAGTTCAATGTTACCAGACCTGTAATTTTTGGAGTTCAATGTTACCAGACCGGTAATTTTTGGAGTTCAATGTTACCAGACCTGTAATTTTTGGTTTAGTTTAATTCTTGACAAGTGGTGCCTGATTAATGATCTAACACATACTTCTAAACTCTAAGGATATTTGTTGTTGTTATTTCATAAAAAATAAATTACTGACGGTGATGGAATTATATTTAATATCATTTTAAGTGCTATTGTTTTAAGCTGTTCTAACTCTATATTGTTCCTTAGTAAGTCTGTAGGCTTATAACGCTAAAAACCCGAGTTTCAATATCCGTGGTAGGCATTGTGTAACTTTGCGCTTAACAACAAACAAAAAATACTTTACGTTAGAGTTGCATAATTTT
>NW_013753100.1:0-1131 GCF_000517525.1 Limulus polyphemus | reverse complement strand
ATTTAATATTAAATATAGCCTTTGAGCCTCTAAGCTTATATTATGTTATGATTACATCCTTCTCCACAGTGTGTGTAATTTTCATTCGAGCACTTTCAGACTTGTCTCCTGTAGTGTTCGTGAAGTTAAACCTATCGAGTTTTTAAATGTGGTTTCGCAACTGCCAGTAATTTATATGGTGCTCATAAGCATGATTTACCAGCATATACACTCATCTGCACTTAAAGTGGGCAAGAATCAATGTGAAACATGGGGATTCACCACTGAATGAAAAAAATACGTCGTAAACGAATGCCAGGTGAAAATGCAGCTGATGCTGGATTGACTGCTGAACAGGAAATTTATCGAATCATGAAGGATGTTATTGATCGCTTGATTACTGAAATAACAGGACGATTTTCTCGCTTATTAGATTTAGATTCACGGTTTGGATTTCTACTAGACGTGCAAAATATTGTTTCTGGAGATTTCGAAGACTGGAGAATTGCAAGAAAAATGTTCTGACTTAGCAAAGAGCTATCCAGGTGATATTAATGGGCCAGAATTGTACAGAGAAATTAAGACTGTAGAATGTTGATAAATAAAAGAACACAGACCGATTTTCCTGAACCAATGGTTGCAACTGATTTGCTAACATTTATAATTTCATATGGTGAAGATGTTTTCCCAACAATTGGGGTTTCTATTGCTAGTTGTAAAAGGTCCTTCAGCAAGCTGAAATTAATTCTTATATATACTTGAGAACCTCAATGACTTAAGACCGACTTAGTAACTTGGCAATACTAAGTATTTAAAAAGACATACTTAATACCTTAAAGTTTGATTGTTTAATTGATGCATTTGCAGCAGCAAAAGCACGAAAAGTTCAAATAATGTAAACATGCATACCAGAATGCTACCTGTACAAGATCTAGTTAAGTATATGTACAGTTTTGTAAACTAATAACATTTATTATTTGTAAACTTAAGTAATATTTTATCAATCTGTTTTATAATCCATGTACACCACAAGTGATTGGCTTCTCATATAAAACATAAGTTTCAAAACTAGGGATACAACAGAAATTTATTCTGCATGCTTGAAAGATTACTCTAGCTATGTGACTTTGAACAATACTGGATGACATAACT
>NW_013753099.1:0-1132 GCF_000517525.1 Limulus polyphemus | reverse complement strand
GTGTTAAACCGCTTTGCTATTGTTATGTCATTCTTCTACTATTGTTTTTCATTCACTTGTTACTTTGTTTGTTCAGTAATACTTTGTTGTTATTTCCTACGCATGCATCGCTTTATTGTTGTTATTTTCTGTTCAGTATTAGTTTATTGTTATATTTCTGTTCAGTAGTAGTTTATTGTTGTGTTTTATTCACTATTGCTATGTTATTGTGCTTTGTTGAGTATTACTTTGTGACATTAATTATTACAATTTTCCACAAACTATCAGTTTGGCCTGTAATTGACTCATACACGACTGTAGCTGAAACACAAAGAAATAAAACTTGATAATAATTATACAATCATTTTCACTAGATGAGATGCTAAACATCTTCAATAAAAGTACAATAAATAATAAGTAGAAAATTGTTTATTATTTAGTTGTAATTAAGCACAAAGCTACACAATGGGCTATCTGTGCTCTGCTCACCACGGGTATCGAAACCCGGATTCTAGCGTTGTAAGTCCGCAGACATACCGCTGTGCCACTGGGGGGCAAGTAGAAAATAGCCTGATCTCTTTAGTCAATTACATTTGTCTTTCTTCATCTGAAAAAAGGGGTGATATTCCAAATAAATTAATTGATATAAATATGAGTATTCACGGTATAAGCCTGAAACGTTACTTTTCTTTATCTTTAATAAGTTCCCATACCTTTTATTGTTGTATCCCTTTAAACAATATTACTCGATGCACACGTTCATTCTTCTCACTGAATTCGTGTCCTCACATTGTTGCCTGTATTGTTCTACTTTTTAATTTAGTTTATTCATTTATTTTTATATCGAATAATTGATTAATTATTATTATTTTGTATGTTACTTTCCTTATCTTGTTTGTAGCTTAAGAACTCGTTCTCGAGTCTTCGTTTGTCTTGTTTTTGTTTTTTTAATTGTGCACAAAGCTACACAAGGGCTATCTGTGCTCTGCCCACTACGAGTATCGAAACCCGGTTTCTAGCGCTGTAGGTTCGCAGACACACATCTGTGCCACAGGGGGGTCTCGAGTCTTCGAGCCACGTGCTACGCGTTCTTTATCTTTCACCCTAACTCTTCTATTAACAATTTTATTCTCACTGGAAACTCGATGAAAGG
>NW_013753098.1:0-1132 GCF_000517525.1 Limulus polyphemus | reverse complement strand
TGTTAGGAAAACGCAGGTTCATAATTGTTATGCAAAGAATTAATTAAACTATGAAAACAAGGGGAACAGAAATATTCAGATGAGTAAATGAAAAATTGACGTTTCTCTCTCTCTCTCTCTCTTTAGAACTCTATTTGATTTGTGGGACTGGATTGGCTTTCAAAAGTTTTTTCCAATCGAGAACCATACCGCACTCTTAAGACAAAGGCACAGTTTTGGTATCCCATCATCCATAGATTATGCAATACCGACTATTTCAAATAGCCCCTTTAATTTGTACAAATCTTAGTGACACCCTTCGAAATGGGTTTACCCCACCCCTGAGAGTGTACAAGGGCGAAACTGGTATAAGTTCCTTTATCCAAATACAAGCATCGGGCTTACGACCTTCCAGCATCTGGTTTACAAGTATGTCGTTGAATACTTGCAGAACACCTGCACGCAGCATGGAAATTTAGAAAAATAATCTAAATATATCTTACTTATATCTAAATTAGTTATAGAAGGGTGAAATTACAAGATATTTTAATTGAGACACACCAAAATTGAAGGAGAATTATGTCAAACAGTAAAACAGATTCGCGAAATACTCATAACAAAATATGATAATTTAGAACTGAAGTTAAACTTATTAAATGTGGAAAACATTATAATTCTATCAAAAAAGGAAAGTTTTTGTTTGTTTTTTTTTTGCTGTTAAGCACAAAGCTACACCATGGGCTGTCTATGCTGTCTCCACCACGAGTATTAAAACCTAATTTTTAGCGGTGTGAGCCCTCAAACTTACTACTACGCCACTTGGAGCGTCTTGATTAGATAGCAACGTTTCCAATGAGGCGCCATTTTTGTTTCTTTTTTGTATATATATATCTTTATATGAAATTTGTATATTAATAAATCTATAAATGGACGACAAAGTAGCTTACTCAAAACTAGCTTTAATAGTATGACTCAGCTTTCCTGTCGTTAGACATAATTTCAAAATTTCGAATTACAATTATGAAATATGAAAGCCCCCCAGTGGCACAGCGGTATGTCTGCGGACTTACAATGCTAGAATCCGGGTTTCGATACCCGTGGTGGGCAGCGCACAGATAGCCCATTGTGTAGCTTTGTGCTTAATTACAAAAAA
>NW_013753097.1:0-1133 GCF_000517525.1 Limulus polyphemus | reverse complement strand
TGTTTTCGATTCCAATATTGTTGGAATAAAAACAAAATATTTTACTTAACGATGAGAGGACTTTCTAAAAGAATGGCGATATAGCATGACCATAGCGTGCGGGTTGTCCAATTTGACAAGATAGAAACACATTAGGACCCCCACGTGGCACAGCGGTATGTCTGCGGAGTTACAACGCTAGAATCCGGGTTTCGATACCCGTGGTGGGCAGAGCACAGATAGCCCATTGTGTCGCTTTGTGCTTAATTACAAACAAACAAATAAACAAATCATCCTCCGCACACCAAACGCAATTAGGTTTCCAAATTTCTGGATTTGAGGGGGATACCCCACCACCTACCAAAATAGTCATATATTTTACCGTTGAGTCAGAAATTTCTTGTTAAATGTCTGTCTTCTTCGTTTCTTACCTAATCTTGAATCGTCTTCCCCCTTCTGCTCTCACAGATATTTTAGGGCAAGTCGTCGGGTACAACCTTAAATTTACTACTCCTGTACGCAAACTATTCCGCTAAAGTTTTCTGACATCTCTTATGGTTAACCTTTTGAGAAACTAGTGCGTTATCTTGATCGCATCCACATCTGTACACTTGTAACATTTCGGACATTTCGCTACTTTATATTTGCAGGTTAGCTTTGAATCCGACCTCATTTTCTTCTCGAATAGGACAAACATTTAGAGATTTTAGTTCGGGAATGGCGAGTTTTTCATAGATAATGTACTACAACGATGCCATGATCATTGTCTGAATTAGGGTAAACAATCGCCCAACTCTATTGGCAAAACTTCTTTGGATGTTGTTCACTTATAGATAGGCTTATTTATAGATTCCCCATAATATGGTGCATATTCCTGTAGATTTTCACAAAAGAAAAACAAACAAAATTTCGTATATGATTTTTACAAAGTGCTTTACCATTTTTTATGCTACTGAGTCAATTTGTTTGTCTGTTATGGATTTCGCGCAAAGCTACACGAGGGCTATCTGCGCTAGCCGTCCCTAATTTAGCAGTGTAAGACTAGAGGGAAGGTAGCTAGTCATCACCAGCCACCACCAGCTCTTGGGCTACTCTTTTATCAACGTATAGTGGGATTGACCGTCACATTATAACGCCCCACACGGCTGAAAGGG
>NW_013753096.1:0-1133 GCF_000517525.1 Limulus polyphemus | reverse complement strand
AGTTTCGTTGGAACGAATTTACGGAAAATTAACGAACGGGAGACGTAACAACTGTAATTTAGAAGATGGGACAGCCGAGTATGATTTATTAACAGTCTTTATTATCTTGCAAACAAAAACACAGTGTGTACATTTGCTTAGATACATGGTTGTTGAATCAGGTAACAGCTTCTCTCTTTCGAGAAGTATTTCTGTTCACTTAATCATTGTATTGAACAAGAAGAACTGATGGGAAATAAACACTCCCTACTAACAGAAAATGTCGAACTTACCTAGATCGGCGCGCGTTATCACGTGACAGATCGTTCTATTATAACATTGTTAAGGCTGTAACCTCTAGATATCATCTACTCTGCCAGTGAAGGACGTTTTCGTGAGTTGACAAGTTTCTTCACAATGCGCAAGCTTGCAGTAATATTTCTGCAGGCAAAGTAGATAATGTAGGCTAAAGAACAACAAACAGATAAAGGTAGCTATGATGAAAACAACTCAATGGTTTTCTAAATCACATACTTATATGAAAACTGCAATATAATCAGGGAATATGAATTTTTTTTTAAATCCTATTTTGATAAAAGAAGGTAGAAAACATACAGTGCTGGCGTACTGTACAGGTACGATCTTTCATGATGTGTAACCTTTATCTAAGATAGAAATTAGCCTAAGTTTGTAGTTTTTCTCGTCCTGTTCAGAAGGTCGCTAATTAACTGCTAAACGTTTACACGAATATTTTGAAAGATTTATCAGAATAAAGATGTACATTTTTCTAAATTCTATAAAGGTAAATATAGCAGTTGTTTTAACTGCTACACACATAAAACAACAAAACAAATATGTAGTTGTAATAAGCTCACGAAAATACTACAACTTAACAACTATCAGTCAAACATTTAATGCACAGCTACAAAAAGTAAACAACAAATGTATGTTACATATGTTGCATAACAATATAGTTAATATAATAAGATCCAGTGGTTGTGTGTGTGTGTCATATAACTCCTTCTAAGCCGCTAGTCTAAATGGTACCATACTGTTACGTTTCCGTTTTTTTATTTAACTTATTTTCCCTAACTTCGTACCGACGAAACTTACGCGACACAAGCCTTTACTTAATAAAACTGGTTTATTCTTTC
>NW_013753095.1:0-1130 GCF_000517525.1 Limulus polyphemus | reverse complement strand
ACGCCCACCTTATGAAGAGTTGCCTGAAAATGTGTCAGAGTTCGTGAATGTGTTATCAGAAAGAATGGATGATATTCACCATCAAGTGTGTTCAAACTTGAAAACGTCTGCTGATTCCACGAAGCTATGTTATGGTAAGAAATCTACTGAAGTCAGCTTTGTACCAGGAGACAAGGTGTGGTTGTATAATCCCAGGAAGACCAAAGGGAAGTCTCCTAAGTTGTTTTCTCCGTGGGAAGGCCCATATGACATAGTGGATCGTCTCTTAGACGTGACTTTCCAAATAAAATGTGGTCGGCGAGACAAGTCAAAGGTGGTGCATGCCAACAGGCTTTGGCATTATCACGGTCCAGGACATTTGAGTTGGGACGAAGTGAATAATGGAACAAAAGACGCTGCTGAAGACGTGTCACCTGAAAAAGCCACTGTCGAAGACGAAATTCTACCCGGTTTTGAGAAGGGAAACAGTGAAGCCCTTCATGAAGTTACTACCACTGATGCGACTATTATCGACGATAGGACATTTCCTGATGAAGCAGATGAACCCCATATGAATCAGAAGCCAACGAGACAGAGCCCAGTACGGAAGAAGATACGTCCCGTAAAATTAAGAGACTTTGTTGAATTTTAATTTTGTGTTTGTATATTCTGTACATTTAATCAACTGCTTGTTAATTATCTAGTGGTTTAATGTAAGTGGCTATTGTTCAGGACGAACAATGCTAAAGAAGGGGTAGTTTTGATGTGATAGGGTGATTGAGGAGAATGTTAAATGTTTAATGTCATAGAGTGATTGAGGAAAATAATAAATCTTTTATATTATAGGGCCTGACTAAAATGTTAAATGATAGGATGATTAAAGAAAATGTTAAATGTTTGATGTGATAGGGTGATTAAGGAAAATGTTACATGTTTGATGTGACAGAGTGATTGAGGAGAACCTTAAAAGTTTGATGTGATAGGGTGATTGTGGAAAATGTTAAATTTTTGATATTATACAGACTGGCTAAAACATTAAATGTTTGACATTATAGGGTCTGACTAAAATGTTAAATGTTTGATGTGATAGGGTGATTGAGAAAAATATTAAATGTTTGATGTGATAGAGCAAATAAGGAAAATGTTAAATG
>NW_013753094.1:0-1134 GCF_000517525.1 Limulus polyphemus | reverse complement strand
TTCTTAACTAGATGTGTCAATGTGGACTGTGATGACATGTTAATATATTATACTTAACCTCAATAACTAGATGTGGCAACGTGGACTTTAATGACATGTTAAGATATTATACTTATCCTCCACAACTAGATTTTGCAAGGTGAACTGTAATGACATATTAAAATACTTAACCTCAATAATTAGATGATGCAAGGTGGATTGTAATGACATTTTAAAGTAATTAATCTCAAAACGTAGATATAGCAAAGTACCCTGTAATGACATGTTATTATAATATACTTAACCTTCTTTACTAGATGTGTCAACGTAGACTGTGATGACATGTTAATATATTATACTTAACCTTAAAAACTAGATGTGGTAACGTGGTTTGTAATGACATGTTAATATGATATACTTAACATCAATAACTAGATGTGGTAACGTGGACTGTATTGACATTTTAATATAATATACTCATCCTCAATAACTAGATGAGGTAACGTGGACGGTAATGACATTTTAATGTGATATACTTCACCTCAATAACTAGATGTGGTAACGTGGACTGTAATGACATGTTAATATAATTTACTTAACCTCATTAAGTAGATGTGGCAAGATGTACTATTATTACATGTGCAAGATCCAAAATAGTTTTAATATGACATACTTCACCTCAATAACTAGATGTGCTAACGTGGACTATATTGATCTTTTAATGTGATATACTTCACCTCAATAACTAGATGTGGTAACGTGGACTGTAATGACATGTAAATATAATATACTTACTCTCAATAACTAGATGTGGCAACAAGGACTGTAATGACATTTTATATTTACATGTCATTACAGTCCACGTTACCACATCTAGTTAAGAAGGTTAAATATATTATAATAACCTGTCATTACCGTCCACTTTGATATATCTACATATTGAGGTTAATTACTTTAAAATGTAATTGCAGTCCACGTTGCCACATCTAGTCATTGAGGTCAAATATGTTATATTAACATGTCATTACAGTCCACGTTGCCACATCTAATTATTCAGGTTAAATATGTTGTATTAACATGTCATTACAATCCACTTTGCCACATCTAGTTGTTGAGGTTAAGTATATTATATTAACATGACATATGTGACATTGT
>NW_013753093.1:0-1132 GCF_000517525.1 Limulus polyphemus | reverse complement strand
AATCTAGCAGTTGTTGGTAGTGTCTAGTATGTCAGATTAACAACTGTTATGGTGTGTTTATTATAATCTAGCAGTTGTTGATAGTGTAGTACATCAGATTAACAACTGTTATGGTATGTTTATTATAATCTAGCAGTTGTTGATAGTGTAGTACGTCAGACAAACAACTGTTATGGTGTGTTTATTATAATCTAGGAGTTGTTGATAGTGTAGTACATCAGACTAAGAACTGTTATGGTATGTTTATTATAATCTGTCAGTTGTTGATAGTGTAGTACATCAGACTAACAACTGTTATTGTAAGTTTATTATAATCTGTCAGTTGTTGATAGTGTAGTACCTCAGACTAACAACTGTTATTGTAAGTTTATTATAATCAAGCAGTTGTTGGTAGTGTCTAGTATGTCAGAGTAACAACTGTTATTGTATATTTATTAGAATCTAGCAGTTGTTGGTAGTGTCTAGTATGTCAGAGTAACAACTGTTATTGTATATTTATTAGAATCTAGCAGTTGTTGATAGTGTAGTACGTCAGACTAAGAACTGTTATGGTGTGTTTATTATAATCTAGCAGTTGTTGATAGTGTAGTACATCAGACTAACAACTGTTATGGTGTGTTTATTATAATCAAGCAGTTGTTGGTTGTGTCTAGTATGTCAGAGTAACAACTGTTATGGTGTGTTTATTATAATCTGGCAGTTGTTGATAGTGTAGTTCATCAGACTAAGAACTGTTATGGTGTATTTATTAGAATCTAGCAGTTGTTGATAGTGTAGTACGTCAGACTAAGAACTGTTATGGTATGTTTATTATAATCTAGCAGTTGTTGGTAGTGTCTAGTATGTCAGAGTAACAACTGTTATGGTATGTTTATTATAATCAAGCAGTTGTTGGTAGTGTCTAGTATGTCAGAGTAACAACTGTTATGGTATGTTTATTATAATATGTCAGTTGTTGATAGTGTAGTACATCAGACTAACAACTGTTATGGTGGGTAACAGTGAGTAACTGTGTTTTTAGAAAATAAGAAATGGAATTATATCTTTTGAATTGTTTCTTGCAATAACATCAGGAAACTTTGTACTTTTCTTCAGTTATTTGGCTCTAAAGCATGTTTTGTTATTCCAATCC
>NW_013753092.1:0-1133 GCF_000517525.1 Limulus polyphemus | reverse complement strand
GACTTCTGCTGTCGTAATAATATTTTAGGTAATATTAATGCTGTTTTTACAAATTTATACAATTATACAAATTTAGCATGGTTTATTTCCTTTTATGAAGGTGATTTTCTTTGTGTACTTGTTTGAATTCATAATTACTATTATGTTTGTCATGATTAACTTTAAGTATCAAATGGCAAACGTGTGCCATGCTGGTCACTGATATTTCATTATTTGTCACAGAGTTTGTCAAACTCAATAACTATGAGTTTGACATGGAAAACTAATGATAACAGTACACTATCATTTATTGTTTGTTTGTAATTAAGCACAAAGCTACACAATGGGCTATCTGTGCTCTGCCCAACACAGGTATCGAAACCCGGTTTCTAGTGTTGTAAGTCCGCAGACATGCTGCTGTGCCACTGGGGGCCACTATCATTTAAACCATCTCTTTTGTAAAATCAACAAAAAACCTTTCCTTAAGTTTAGCCCCCAATGGCACAGCGGTATGTCTGCGGACTTACAACGCTAGAATCCGGGTTTCGATACCCGTGGTTTGCAGAGCACAGATAGCCTACTGTGTAGCTTTGTGCTTAATTACAAACAAACCTTAAATTTAGGTGAGTGTTGACTAATAATGAAGATAAACTTGAAAACCGATCTAAATTTTTTAACGCCAAACTTGTTATACTTTTATAACATATAAGATTATAACAACATTATGTTTAGAGACAACAACTTGTTGAACAAGGGAGTTATTGGTTCATCTCGGCTGTCCAATCCTCTAAACTAAACTGAAACTATCAAATAAATAAATTTTAAAAAATCTTAAAGCCAGCCCTTACAAATCATATGATATAGTTATCAAGCTTTTTGTTAAACTCACTTAAATTTACTGTTTCCACAACATCCGAAGGCAACCCATTCCAAAGGCCAACCACCCTCTTAGAAAAGTAAAGATTTGTTACGTCTCTGGTGTTTTGTTAATTTCCGGTATAAATTCTTCCCGAGGAACTTCAACAATACAAGTCCTATCTTAAATAAAACTAGTTTATTCTTTCTCAATACAACTGTGCAACACACAGAATTTCCACAGACACTTTAACTTAAACACATGCTATAATTCACAACGATTCACGCACTTTTCTTAC
>NW_013753091.1:0-1135 GCF_000517525.1 Limulus polyphemus | reverse complement strand
GAGCAGAGTTTATAAGATCTTTAGTAGAGCACTTGTTGGATACTTCTTTCAACGGAACGTTAAGAGCAGAGTTTATAAGAAATACACTATTATAGTACTGGATTAAGGAAACTTGAGAGTTTCTAGAAATTGTAAGAAAAGCAGTCTGTTTTCTGATGTCATTTGCTACTACGTACTTATGTAAGATGGGTATTTCATCATTCATGGCCTTGAAGTTCAAATACAGAAGCTGAACCTGACCCGAGGCTAAAGCTCACGATCATGACATCCAACATCACTGGACTGTGCTAACAAACACAGGCACACCTCATTGCATTACAATGTAGTAAGGTAAGCTACGGTTAATAATAACATTCTAGAAATTTTATGCACTTATTTTGTTAAATATACTGTGTGTGTCATTATGAGGCTCGCCGAGCCCCCCCCCCTCCCCCAATTTTGGGAGCCACTGGACAAAAGAAAAGGCAGTTAGTCAACATCACCTACCGCCAACTTATGGAATACTCTAATTAAATATTGGGATTCGTGCCGTCGCTCTTATAACACAGTCAAGACTATAAAGTGCGGAGTGTGACTTTTTTGTCCAGGGACAAGGGAGCGTGAACCATGGAACCTCGGATCTACAATACGGCACTAACCACTGGGCTCCGTTCGGCCACGGTAATACATACAATTTCATTTCTGATACTTTCAATACCCGTTGCTTCGCCTACTATCGGCACTATATGGATATTTCACAATTACGATTTTAATTATTAAATTGATTTCAATGAAAAACATTATAAAAAAACCGGAAACAAGGAGCCAAAATTTGCTAGTTTCTTTGAAAGAAAAGTTTTTCTTGGATGGACTACTTAAGAAAGAATGCTTTGGACCAACTGATCAAGGTAAATGGAGACGTTCAGAAATGTCGATCCTGAGCCAAACCTACACCAAGGCAAATTCAAAGTCAAAAGTAAACAATGAACCAGCTTCTGTTGAACAAGAACCCTAAAAAAAGCAATTATAGTATATGTATGAAATTTATCATTAGAATGGTTACTAAGATAGTACAATAACTACTCTGGATTAACTCTAATTATATTATTTATATGAAATTTATCATTAGAATGGTTACTAAAATAGTACAATAACT
>NW_013753090.1:0-1589 GCF_000517525.1 Limulus polyphemus | reverse complement strand
ACATCCTTTCCGATAAAAAGAAATTCAAAGCCATCCCAAATAACCCAACAAACACACACGAAAAACAATTAAACAAAACTTTATTACAAATGAAAGAAGATAATTTAATTACTGACTATCTTTATTTTTATCTACGTAAAACTGATTCACGCACACCACAACTCTATGGCATTCCTAAACCACACAAACAGGACTGCCCCCAACAACCTATACTGTCCACTTATGATTCATTCAACTACAATCTTGGCAAATACATAGCCTGGGCTCTCACACCATATGTAACATCTGCAGGTTCCTTTTTTAAAGATGCCTTCAATTTCAAATATACACTAGAACAACTAAATTCGAAAGCCTTAATGGCTAGTTTTGATGTCGTGTCACTCTTCACCGAAGTTCCCGCCAATGAAGCTTGCAATATTGCACTCAACCTCTACATTAATGACCCCAACAAGTTTAATGCACATCCCCAGCACACTTTTTGCTTCTCTCTTAGAATTTACAACGACTAAAACCAACTTCATTTTCAACAACGAACATTTCCTTCAAATAGATGGTTTAAGTATGGGCAATCCTGTTTCGCCCGTTCTTGCCAATATATTCATGACCCAGATCGAAACACAAGCCATACATTCTGCGCTTCGTCCCCCACTATACTGGTACAGATATGTCGATGACACTTTTGCTGGCTTCACTTCTACAGAACACACACTAACTTTCTTTAAACACATAAATTCCATTCATCCCAACATCAAATTTACCATAAAACACGAAAACAATAAACAGTTATCCTTTCTTAACCTCAAAATTATTAGATCGGACACACAGTTTAAAACCAAAATTCACCGCAAAAACACACACACTGGTCTCTACATCCCCTGAAATTCCGCTCATGACACCACACAAAAATCAATACACTTAAAAACCTCATAAACACAGCCACAATACTCTGTTCAACGGACTACATAAATGAAGAAATTAACCACATAAAGCACTCATTTATTCATACCAATAAATTCCCACAAGCTATAGTTGAAAAGCTCTCCAACATTCCCCACAATAAAACTCAACTCACGAACAAAATTGACACTAACAAATCCAACAACAGTACATTACACTGTAGTTTACCTTTTGTTCCTGAAACCAGCTCAAGAATTTCCACACTTGGACTAAACTAGCCAGTAAACACAATATCCCTGTCAACGTCAAATTCTCACAAAAACCCGGCCCTAACTTAAAATCGTTACTAAACAAAAATTATTTAGAATCCCACAATACCAACGTCATTTACAAAATAACATGCAATAACTGCCCAGATTTCTACATCGGAGAAACAGGAAGTAAATTGGAAACCAGATTCACAGAACACAATAAAAAACATTCTCATGTTTTTCACCATCGCAACTCAAAAAACCATAGTATATTTATTAAAAACACAGTAATTTTAAACAAAGAACCCAACATAAACAAACGAAAAATCAAGGAATATATCTTAATTGAACAAAACAACCCTACTCTAAACCAACACCCCGGGGTGCCTAAATACCTCTTCTAAGTTTCGCAACAGTTCCGGTCATGTGACTTCTTTGTTC
>NW_013753089.1:0-1134 GCF_000517525.1 Limulus polyphemus | reverse complement strand
AATTACTTGTTACTGTAATATACTTAAACACAATAACTAGATGTGGCAAAGTGGACTGTGATGAAAAGTTAATATAATAAAGTTAACCTAAATAACTAGATGTGGTAACGTGGATTCTAATGAAATGTTAGTATAATGTACTTAACCTCAATAACTAGATGTGGTAACGTGGACTGTAATCACGTGTTAATATAATATACTTATCCATAATAACTAAAGATGGAAACGTGGAGTGTTATGAGATGTCAATATAATATACTTAACCTCAATAACTAGATGTGGTAACGTGGATTGTAATGAAATGTTAGTATAATGTACTTAACTTCAATAACTAGATGTGGTAACGTGAACTGTAATCAAATGTTAATATAATATACTTATTCATAATAACTAAAGGTAGTAACGTGGAGTGTTATGAGATGTTAATATGATATATTTAACCTCAATAACTAGATGTGGTAACGTGGACTTTAATGACGTGTTAATATAATATACTTAACCTCATGAACTAGATGTGACAACGTGGTCTGTAATAATGTCTCAACATATTATACTTAACCACAATAACTAGATGTGGCAACGTGGACTGTAATGACATATTAATATAATATACTTAAACTCAATAAGTAGATATGACAACGTGGACTGTAATGACATGTTAATATAGTATACTTAAACTCAATAACTAGATGTGGTAACGTGGACTGTAATGGAATGTTAATATAATACACTTAACATCGAAAACTAGATGTGGCAACGTGGACTGTAATGACATGTTAATATAATATACTTAAATTCAATAACTAGATGTGACAATGTGGACTGTAATGTCTTGTTACTATAAAATAATTAACCTCAATAACTAGATAGGGCAACGTGGACTTTAATGACATGTTAATACAATATACTTAACCTCAGTAACTAGATGTAGTAACGTGGACTGTAAAGACGAGTTAATATAATATACTTAACCTCAATAACTATATGTGGTCATGTGGACTATAATAACGTGTAAATATCATATACTTAACCTAAATAACTAGATTTGATAACGTTGTCGGTAATGATGTCTTAATATAATATGCATAACTTCAATAACTAGATGTGACAATGTTGTGTGAATGACTTGTTACT
>NW_013753088.1:0-1564 GCF_000517525.1 Limulus polyphemus | reverse complement strand
ATTAAGACTTTGGTGCTAGATTGGCTTTGACGAAGTTTCAATTCCTACAGAGTACTGGACCAATCAGGTTTAACAGTCGACTGGTGGTAAAGAACACAAATCACGTGTCTCATATCTCGGAAACGGTTGTCCTGATACTGTTGGTGCTGAAAAAGAAATGAACCAAAACATGATTTACAGAAATAATTTAGAGCAATAAAGAAACATTTGAATAAAATATTACATGTCTATTGTTTGAGTAACAATTTATATTGCCGTGTTTTATATCTTGAAAGTATGAAAGCTGCAAGTCTTCACAATCGAATAAAAGTTTAGACATATATATATATCTATTTATAAAGCCCCATTTACATTAGTTCTTGACTAGGTCTGGACGGGTACAGACTCTTCGACCGATTTCACAAAAGAAAAAAGAAGACTGCGCCGGTAAGTAAGACCTCTGATAGTAATAAGACGATACCAAACACACAAGACCCCTTACCATCTCGGACAAACCATACAATATTCCTGTTTTAATCATTGAGGGAATTCCACTGTCACTCAGAATACCAAAGATTGTCACTGATATAAGAAAACTGTTCACTGATTTACATTTGAAAGACATACCATGACTTCCAAAAGGAGGAAATTTTCTTAAATGCAGTTCCTCTAAGGACACATTTTAGCCCACTGACTAAACACTGCATTCGACAGCAAAGCCACAGTACACACACCAAGAACATAACTTCAAAACCAGCCATTGACCTGCTTAGATCATTAGGTTACACTAACACTAAGGTACAACGAATCTCTTTTCTTAAAACAAAACAAAAGACACCAGTCATACATCAACTTAGTAATCGACACCCCTTTCCCTAACCTAACATATACATACCATTCCAAGTATGCAGATGATATAGCTGTCTGGAGTATATCCAGAAACCCACTAATTGCAACTGTTCGAGTCCAAAAACCACTAAATTTAATCCTAGAATGGTGTAACAAATGGCGAGTTATATTAAACCCAACAAAAAACACAAACAATCGCTTTTTTTTCAAAAACACATAAAAACACTGAAGAAAATCAAATTAAAGTTAGGAGAAGTAGAAATAAAAATGAATAATAATAATAATAATAGATTTCTTGGTGTCACCTTCGACACACGCCTCACATGGATGAAGCACATTCAAAACATACAAGAGTCAATTAGCAAGCACATTAATTACATCAAACTTATTGCCGGTCAACACACAGGCTGTTCACCAGACACAACTATTAAAATATATAGAACATTTATACGAACTTAATAGAATATGGCTGCCAGATAACATACAATATGTCAGACAATAATATCAACAAACTACAATTACAACAAAACAGAACAATCAGATTAGCCGTTAAGGCTTCGAAAATTCACCTCTGTAAATTATCTACATCAAATTAGCAGCCTACGCACTTTAAGAAACAGACTAACTGAGCTTGTCTACCAGTATTACAACAAAGCAGAAAAAAAACGAACTTACAGCTGCGTGTCACAAAATCATAAACACTCTTGTTCTCTTGTCTCATATCCCAAACTATTTG
>NW_013753087.1:0-3071 GCF_000517525.1 Limulus polyphemus | reverse complement strand
AATCGTGTTCTTTGTATTTGACCTTATTAAGAAGAAGTTCGAGATTTTCATACGTTTCCTTCAAGTGAATGGAATGAACAATAGGAACAGATGTATATATATTACCATTGTGAAGGAGAACACCTTTTAGACTTTTTTTTTAGGAATCAATGAACAATCGCTACTCACTTAGTTCATAGACTGAATCTCCTAACATTGGTATTAATTCAGTAATATTGTTGCAATGAACCAGTGAATCTTCTTGTGAAAAGTATGGTATAAACTCTTTCTCACGATTTCTGTACCAGTAAAATGATGTTCCTGGAAAAAGTAAGTTCTTAGCCCTGGACCCAAAAATATCTGAAGAATTCTTTGGAAGGCCCAAAATCTCACCAAATCAGTAAGTTCACCTTGTGTGAAAACTTGTGGTTCACCAGACGTTTCAGCTTGAAAACAATCCCTATAATCGTTTCTATTGACATCAGATTCAGAATCAGATGAAACTGTATCAAGAGTCTCCGATGGAGTAGGTACAGGTACACCAGGTCCATGAGCAACAGGTCTTATAGCAGATTGAAGGTTCAGATAATAAATTTCCTTTTTATTTCGAGTGTTATAGCCTTGCACGTTACATGAGCAAAAATAGCAGTCAACTCCGTGGTTTCTAAGTTCACGCCAGAACATTGGAATTCCAAAATACAAAGATTTTTTCTTACCTGTAGTCCATTGGAATTCTGAAATACAAATACTTTTTCTTACTTTTAGTCCATTGCCCTAACTCTTCGACACAAACGTTGCAAACTTTACGCGGAGTTCATGATTTATTCCAAAATACGCGTAATACGCTTTTTTGACGAATTCTGTATTGTTTTGCCTTTGTTTCTTTACAAAAAAAATTACAACAAATAGAACAGAGTATGTTTGAGTCATTTACACAACCTCTTGTTGCCATAGTGACAAACAAATAATATTGAAAAGAAAACAATAATGTCACATTGCAAGCACAACCAAATTATATCCAGAAATGACATGTCATGCGGCCTGTTAACCGTTTATATACTAGCGGTGTGTTTCTCGTCGGTTGTAGAACAATCGATAAGACTCTCTCATCGCGATTGGTCTAGGGAAATCTATAGCCAGTGGTTGTCAATGAAAATTATTCACTTATGTAAAACTACATATGAAAATCTGTATGTGATGGAGAAAAATGGATATCATTTTCGGATTCAGCGTACAGGAATTACTGGAGAACATACACAACTTTCAAGACAACAAAGCCATCGCAGGCCTATGTAATCATACAATCTGCCTGGATAAAAAAACCGTGATCAACTTATAAAAGCACACACACAGAGTGAGAACTATATAAGTTGTCCGGATAAAAAAGCTGTGAGTAGTTTATTAAAGCCCAAGCAGTGATAATGATAGAAGTTACCTAGATAAAAGATTGATATTAATTTATGAAAACACACAAGATGCCTAGAGAAAGAGCTATGACTAACTCGTAGAGAAGTAAAAGCACACCCAGTGAAAGTAGTGTGTGGTGATATTATTTTTTCTTGGGGGGGGGGGGCTCCTGTAAAGCGAAATGTTTTAACCTAAACAAAAAACGCATTTATCTATTAACTTACTGTTTATAACATAGTTCGATTCTCTTGACTTTTTTATTGTAAAATCTTTACTCGCCAGGTCATAAAAGTTAAATTCTAGTTTTAATTTGAGTATAAGCTTTTTTTAAATTGACGTAAGTGTTAAATTTTGTAGTCTCTCTTGATCTTGAGAATTACATGTTTTGTTTGTTTTTATTCTAATTAATGTTGAAAAGCTTGGTTGTACCGAAGCGCTGGTTTTTGGAATGATTAAAACTAGTTCATAGACTCTAGCTATTTCATTATAAGTTCTCTGTAAGTCGTTAGATTTAAGGAAAATGAGAAGTTCACCAAGATTTTTGTTATTTAAATATTCAGGAATGTTCGTATCAACAAGCTGTGATCCTTAGAAAACAAAGACAAAAACATCACCATAGCTTTCTTTTAAAGACCGGAAAGCAATTTCAGGAGAACTTGTTATGTATCTATCAAAATATTTTAATGTATAACTTCTAGGAAACACGACGAATCCAAATTTTTAATCTCACAGCAACTGTTTACAACACCCATAAACTTATTCTAACACCCACAAACTGTTTCCAACACCCACAAACTGTTTTCAACACCCATAAACTGTTTTCAATACCCATAAACTGTTTCCAACACCCATAAAATGATTCTAACACCTATAAACTGTTTACAACATCCATAAACTGCTTACAACATCCAAGAACTGATTCTAACATCAATAAACTGCTTACAACATCTATGAACTGATTCTAACACTTATAAACTGTTTCAAATACACATACTGTTTCCAACACCTACAAACTGTTTTAAATATCCATATAAACTGTTTCCAACACCCACAAATTGTTTTCAACACCCATAAACTGTTTCCAACACCCATAAACCGATTCTAACACCTATAAACTGTTTCCAACATCAATAAACTGCTTACAACATCTATGAACTGATTCTAACACCCACAAACTGTTTCAAATACACATACTGTTTCCAACATCTACAAACTGTTTTAAATATCCATATACTGTTTCCAACACCCATAAACTGTTTTAAATATCCATATACTGTTTCCCACATCCACACCCACAGACTGTTCCCAACACCCATAAACTGTTTCAAATACCCATATACTGTTTCCAACACCCATAAACTGTTTTAAATATCCATATACTGTTTTCAATACCCACAATCTGTTTTCAACACCCATAAATTGTTTTCAGCACCCACAAACTGTTTTCAACATCCATAAACTGTTTCCAACACCAATAAACTGTTTCCAACAGCCATAAACTGATTCTAACACCTATAAACTGATTCTAACACCTATAAACTGATTCCAACATCCATGAACTGATTACATCACCCACAAACTGTTTCCAACATCAATGAACTGATTCTAACACTTATAAACTGTTTTTCAACACCCACAGACTGTTTCCACGCCCATAAACTGTTTTCAATACCCATAAACTGTTT
>NW_013753086.1:0-1133 GCF_000517525.1 Limulus polyphemus | reverse complement strand
ACAACAAACAAACAAACCAACCACTAATGTGTTTGTTGTACCCCTGGCGGCCTCAAAAGCTTTGAATTTAGCGAAACACGTCGTTGGCAATGGATATAAGATATACAGTGTGGTTAAAATACTATTATTATACACTTCTAATTCTCGAAAATCATGAATGTACTAGATAAAGAACGTAGTGTTAAAATATAATAGGCCTAATACTAATGTCATATGACGAGTATAGTTAATTCAAGTAAACATTGGCCATCTCTAGTTATGATTTATCAGCATGTTAACTTTAATTCTTATGCCTTAGGTAAAAATATGTGTTGTTACAATAAACATCTGAATATTGATACGTACATGTATCTCCGTGCACTAACTTTTAAGCATGTAGGCCCAGCCAATGTTGATTTATAAAAGTTGTCTGTGTGTATATATCAAGCCTTGAATGACGAGTAGCAGAACTCCCTCTTCTCAACAAGTCGACGCGACTTTCGACTGAAGTTCGTAGAAGTATGACTAATTTCTATAATATAAAACTGGAATTTTCTTTAAACTGTCCAGTTAAATTTAGCGAAACGAACTACCTCTAATAAAATACCTGGGGTTGTAGAGAATAATAATTACCTATTAAATTAATGTTTATGTTAAATAGTACAGGAGAAACGTGTTTGTTTAAATATAAAACTACACTGCAGGATGAAGAAGCAGAAAATGTGGAAACTAGTATAGTCAAGGTCGAAGGTGTAGCAATTAACCTTCTGTGGTCTTGGTCACAAATTAAAGTCTGTTGTTAAATGTAAAGCTACACAATGGGTTATCTGTGCTGTGACCACAACTGGTATCGAACTGATTATAAGCCATTAGGCTTAAGGAAGGAGTGCAACATCTTAAATAAGTTACATAATATTCCAAGTGATCATCTGTGTAACACATATACATGACACGACGACTGTATAACATTGTTATATTGAATCTAGAGAAAACTGATATATTAACAATGATTTGTTTGTTTGTTTTTGAATTTCGCGCAAAGCTACACGAGGGCTATCTGCACTAGCCGTCCCTAATTTAGCAGTGTAAGACTAGAGGGAAGGCAACTAGTCATCACCACCCACCGCCAACTCTCGGGCTACTCTTTACCAACG
>NW_013753085.1:0-1133 GCF_000517525.1 Limulus polyphemus | reverse complement strand
ATTAGTATTTATGTTTAAACTATGCATAAATATTTATTACGAAACTTCCGCCTGTTCCCCAAAGTTAATAGAAGATCTCGAGAGTAAAAATCAACAATATGTGTATGTATGTAAACGTTTAAATGTAGCCAGTATTATTAGGTAAAGCTGAATCTTCCTGAAAGCCTCCACACGCCTATAAATATAACCAACGCACCAAAAGAGAGTATCTATTATTGGTTTGCTATAGTCAATGTGCTATAAACTTCGTAAGCTATAACTATGATTGTTATAACGCTTACCAATCGGAAAACTTCAGATATTTGACCAGGAACCTTTACAAAGTTCGAACATTACAAATCATTTAACTTCAGTGGATTCTCATCGGGCATTAGTATTGTCAACGCAAACATTTCCTAACATCACCAGTAGGAAAAGTATTGGCTTGCGTGGATGATGAATAATGAAGGACAAGGCTTGCTAGCTTCCCGTTAAACGAATCATACCTACATCAACTCGTAATTAACTCTCTCATCAGGAACCCTCGATAAGATATCAAGCAAGTTCCAGACTAGAAAGAAGACTTTATATTGCTTGTAAGTTTATGAAGCTTTTGTTTGTAAATCAATGTTTGTAATAACTATTTGTAATAAATGTTATTGTAAATTGTATTGTTGTGTATATATTAAAACGTATTTGTGTTAAAAATGAAAAATGTATCAATCTTGTTGGCAAATATCATAAACTAACTGCATATCGGCTTTTACTTAACTGCTAAATCCAAAGTATAATTTAACTACTAAATTTAAAGTATCATTTAGCTCGGTTTCAGATCATTAAATTGCTAAAGTTCTAGAACTAGAAGTTAAAAGGTCAATGAGAAAAAATGAACTAAAAACTATCAAAATACTAGTCGATGATGATTTGTTGCCTGAAGAAGCATTAGGGGAATACTCTAGTGTTCCTACTAGCCAATCGGGGTTAAGTGATAAGGATAGATCAGAGATCCAGCTAAAACTCGAGCTCGAACAAGCTCGTATCGAAGCCGACAACGACAAAGAACAAACTCGTATTGAAGCTGAAAGAGAAAATAAACGTCTCGAGGCCCAAAAAGCTCACATTGAAGCCGAAAAAGAAATTAGACCGAAATAAAC
>NW_013753084.1:0-1134 GCF_000517525.1 Limulus polyphemus | reverse complement strand
TTAACTCCGAGATGTACTCCTGTTAAAGTATCATGGGATTGACGCAGCACAACTTCCCGTAAGTTTCTCGGTATAACCGTTTGCCAGGTCGTCACTTTCCCATCTGCAGTTTCCCATCTCCAGAGAAGAATACCATCTTCAAGTTTCAACTGGTCCCATTGTGCCCAATAGTTCTTTGTCACAGGACTTAGACTAGACACCTTCTCCCAAGCAGGGTGCAAAACACTTGCCTTTAGAAAATCAATCATTGGCTTCAAATCTTGGTCTTTCTCCTGTTCTGCTTTGATATCTATATTTGGTTCCACTTCACCATCATCAACTCTTTCAGTCGGCTTGACTTCAGCTTGATGACACCTGGTTAGTTCAACCTCTCTATTGCAGCAATGTCTGCAGTCATTGTTGCAGGGTCTTCGGCTCAGTCCATTAGCATTACCATGGGATTTTCCTTCTCTATATTCAATATTATAATTATACTGGTCTATTTTTCCGATCCAATGTGCTAGTTGTCCTTCTGGGTTCCTTAATGCTCTTAGCTAGCGTGACGCAGCATGGTCTGTCCTAATGGTAAACCTTGCACCATAGAGGTAAGGGTGGAAATATGTCAGACTCCTTACTCTAGCAAGGAGTTCACTGCGTGTTATACAGTAGTTCCTCTCTGGTCTACTCAAAACTCTACTGAAGTAGGCCACCACATGTTCGTTTTCGCCCACTTTCTGAGACAACACTCTTCCAATTCCGACATTACTAGCATCACAATCCAGTATGTACGACAGTGAGGGATCTGGTAGCTTTAAAAGTGGAGCAGAGGCCGATTTTTCCTTCAACGTCCATTCAAACTTCTGGCCTTTTTTAGTCAAATCATGTAGTGGAGCAGCTATAGTTGCAAAGCCCTTCACAAATTTCCGGTAATAGGTACAGAGTCCCAAGAAACTTCTTAACTCTCCCACATTGTCTGGTGTTGGCCAGTCACGCACTGCTTTCACTTTATCAGGATCAGTTTGTACACCATTCTCACTTACAATGTGGCCTAAGTAAAGCACCTTTTCTGGAACAAATGACATTTCTTGGGGTGGAGTTTGAGGTTTGCTGCTTTCAACGCTTGAATACTTCCTCCAGCTGGGTCATTTCCTCATC
>NW_013753083.1:0-1130 GCF_000517525.1 Limulus polyphemus | reverse complement strand
GTTGATCAAAGTATAGATTGAACTGGACCTCCCTCGAACTTAAACTTCGAGATTAAACAACTTTCGGGTATACTAAATTTATTTATTATATCTGCCATTGTGTGGCTATATAATGTGAAGAATTGAATAGTGGCCAATGATACTTTTCTCCACCTCACCTATCCAGTGTATAGTTTTTTCTCATAGTGGCAATTGTTTGTTTGTTAAATACAGCGTTGTTTCATCCTTAAAACTGTGTTTATCTTCAATTAGCAGGTTTCGTTTTTCCTCCTCATGAATCATTGGAACTCTAAAAAACCTATTTCTTGTTATTCAGTGACCTGACAAGTAACACTGTCATCACTCACCGTGTGAATGTTAACACTATCATCACTCACCGTGTGAATGTTCCTCCATTCGTCTTCCATATCTCTTTCATCGGAAATTTCCCTTTGAAACGTTCCTGGAAGACAGAATTAGAAATAATATATCGATTTTCCTACTTCATATAACTTGCATCAAACAGTTAAATGAAATTAAAAAATATACGTGCTTGTCATCTTTTTATGTTCTTCTAAATTATATCCTTAAGTACTGTAATAACCCCCCAGTGGCAAAGCGGTAAACCCGAGGGCTCATAAAGCTAAAAACCGGGATTCGTGGTGGGCACAGTACAGATAGCCCATTATGTAGCTTTGTGCTTAACTATAAACAAGCAAACAATTACTGTACTTAACACGATAAAAATTGAACTGAATCAATGCTTTTTAATCGTTATAAGTTTCGGTTTACTCGTGAGTTCGTTTGTGATATCACATACTCATAGATGCATGAGTTAATCTAGTTGCTCTTGATACTCTGTAAAAACGTTCCTTATTATGAGCTCATTTCTCTAACCAAATATAATATTTTATACTGTTAATGATAATTGTGGCGTGACTACAAATGTGCCTTTATCATAACGTTAATGCGAATAAGCCAAATTAGCTTTGTTGTTTTTGAATTTCGCGCAAAGCTACACGAGGGCTATCTGCGCTAGCCGTCCCTAATTTAGCGGTGTAAGACTGGAGCTAGTCATCACCACCCACCGCCAACTTTTGGGCTACTCTTTTACCAAAGAATAGTGAAATTGACCGTCATATTATAACGTC
>NW_013753082.1:0-1131 GCF_000517525.1 Limulus polyphemus | reverse complement strand
CATATATAACTGAGTGTGCAATTAAAGAACAGCAGAATTAAAACTTACTTGTTTAATGAGATGGTATTATCTTCGCGGACTACAGGTTGGGAATCACTGGTCTACATTAATCTGTTCTATTGTCGTGGTAATTCTGCTGTTACTTAGTGTTTTTCATCATTTATTGTACAAAAATCTTAATTATTTATCATGATTGTATGGTTTTTGATAAAAGCTATTTTGTTTTATAATTTTCGAAATTCATATTAAAAAAAAATGTCAGTTGTTTATGTTGTAAAATTGTTATAGAACCCCTGAACGATTCTGTAAGGAATCCACGTCAGTTTTTATAACATTTTTGAGTTTTATCTCTGATTCATTGCTTATGCTCCAGATGTTTTGGTAATACTGTAATGCAGAGTGTGGGGCGCATCCACCCTAGCGGGTGCAAGTGATCTCCTGGGAAGCGCGAGCAATTAGGGTAGGGTCAGTAATGCAATAATGCAAAATTAAGCGTTAACGTTAACATGCCACTCTGTGGTTCTGAGGTTCTATAGTTCACGTGAATGTGTCAGACTGTGGTTCTCAGGTTCTATAGTTAATGTACCAGACCGTGGTTCTCAGATTCTATAGTTAACGTGCCAATCTGTGGTTCTAAGTTTCTACAGTTAACGTGGCAGACTGTGGTTCTAAGTTTCTACAGTTAACGTGCCAGACTGTGATTCTAAGGTTATATAGTTAACGTGCCAGAATGTGATTCTAAGGTTTTATAGTTAACGTGCCAATCTGTGGTTCTAAGTTTCTATAGTTAACGTGCCAGACTGTGGTTCTAAGGTTCTATAGTTAACGTGCCAATCTGTGGTTCTAAGTTTCTACAGTTAACGTGCCAGACTGTGGTTCTAAGGTTCTATAGTTAACGTGCCAGACTGTGGTTCTAAGGTTCTATAGTTAACATGCCAGACTGTGATTCTAAGGTTCTATAGTTAACGTGCCAGACTGTGGTTCTAAGTTTCTACAGTTAACGTGCCAGACTGTGGTTCTAAGGTTCTATAGTTAACGTGCCAATCTGTGGTTCTAAGGTTCTATAGTTAACGTGCCAGACTGTGGTTCTCAGGTTCTATAGTTAACGTGCCAGACTGTGGTTCTAAGGTT
>NW_013753081.1:0-1260 GCF_000517525.1 Limulus polyphemus | reverse complement strand
CTATAAATACTTCCTAGCTTTACTACCGGCACCAGAGTATCTCTATAAATACTTCCTAGCTTTACTACCGACACCAGAGTATCTCTATAAATACTTCCTAGCTTTACTACCGACACCAGAGTATCTGTATAAATACTTCCTAGCTTTACTACCGGCACCAGAGTATCTCTATAAATACGTCCTAGCTTTACTACCGGCACCAGAGCACCGGCTTGGGTGAGGTATGAACCACCTTTTCTTAGTCTCACTATCTGAGTGGGTCATCATCTGTTCTAAAAATGTGAAACAAATTATGACAACCAAAATGCATTATCTTGTATTTGTTATAATTTAAGATCATTGACCAAATACTAGCTAACTTAAAATAATTCAGGTTATTCTGTAGAACCTTAACCTCTTCAATACAGCTAGAGATTCCAAAGAGTTTAAACCCATTATCAAACATTTGTCAATACCATTAATGTAAATAAAAAAAAGTAATGTCTAATGTGCACTTACCTCTGAGGCCTCCACTAGTCATAAGGGTCCGGATAGGTTGGACTCCATTAACAGCAACATCTTGTTTCCATTCTTATAGTCACCATAAAGTTGAATTAACTAGTCCTTCCACAACTGCCATCAATGCCATTTTCTTAATTCTGTAACTTTCTGTGTGACACTTGATCAAATGTGTTTTGAAAATATAAGTACATCTTCCAGATAGCAGGTAATATCCTCAAAAAAAGTTAACAGATCAGTTGGGCATCATTTCACTTTGGTGAATCCATCTTGATTTTCTTTTTGGATATAATATTTTATTAAATAATTTGCTTATTGTATCAAAATCAGTAGAATATTTCCCTCTATAAAATCAGACTAACTTGGGCAACTGTTATAAATTCCTTTAAAAAATTGGAGTATCATTAGCAACTCTTCAATTAGGCTTGCCTAATCCGTATTCCAATTATTTGTTTTTTTTACAACTGCACTGAAATTTTCAGAATGCTGCTTTAGAGTCGTATGTTTGAACTTACTACAATGGTTTTTAGGACAATATAAAACATTTATGACTTGTAGTGTTTCAATCCTGACTGAAGTACAAAGGGAAGGATTTCTTATTTTCCATACACATATTGAGTAAAATTATAACCTTCTAAAATAACTTCTTTATAAAATAAACTTTACACGTGTTGTAGAAGGCATATTAAAACTTGTTATTGTGGAATGTTTGGTAAGTACCTTTTATTTTATATAGTAGCATTTCCCAAACTTTTATCGTCC
>NW_013753080.1:0-1134 GCF_000517525.1 Limulus polyphemus | reverse complement strand
CAAACAACAAATAAAAATTGTTTAACTCAAGGATAAATATAACTCAAATAGAATTGTTTTAAGTCATGCGTAGGCCATTTCTCAGTTAAATTTTACCTTCACCAAATTTTATCTATTCGGTAAGCCTTATTTTGGATAAATAATCATATTTACAGTTAAGGGGGCTTTGTGTTTAATATAAATTTATTTTGTAGATTTTGTCATTGCCCTAAACTTTGGTACAGCAACAGACAAACGCCTCTTTAGAATAATGATTCTATTTCTGTCTACTAACTCAGTTTATATTTCGCTATTAACTGAAAAGTGTTAACTTAATGTGTCACATAGCTCAAGGTGTTGCTTAGAAATTAGAAACTTCGCAATAGGGCTCTCCATAAAGAATGAAATATTGTTTGTTTGTTACGGATTTCTGCGCTAGCCGTCACTAAATTAGCAGGGTAAGACTAGAGGGAAGGCAGCTAGCCATCAACACCCACCGACAACTCTTGGGCTACTCTTTTACTAACGATTAGTGGGATTGACCGTCACGTTATAACGCCCCCACGGCTGAAAGGGCGGGCATGTTTGGTGTGACGGGTATTCGAACCCGCGAACCACAGATTGCGAGTCGAGCGCCCTTATCACCTGGCCATGAAATGAAGATATACTGTATAGAACACTAACCTCGTTAGAAGTATAGCTACGTCGTGATGGTTTGGGTGATTTTCCTCTTGAAAGTTAACATACTGCTGCCATTTACAGAAACTCTTTAGGGTGGAGTTGGCGTTGTGATTAATTTCCAGATCCTTTGTCTGTTGAAGTAATAACAAACTAACTGATTAATAATTTCAACTTTTTTTTTCTTTCAATGTCAAAAATGATTCATTTATGTGGATTGATAAATAAATTAGAAATTATGGTTATTATATGTAAAAATAATAGCTGAACAAATAGAATGATTTAATATTAGCACCCTATTTCTTTCAATGCCAATGTTGATCCAAATATTTAAATGGCTTCATTATCTAATTAATTTTCATGTAGTTAATTACTTTAATTACATAGTTTGGTAACTATTTTATATAATTTCTAAGTCTCTTTGCAAAAAAATGTTGAAAGTAAGTTTTCTATATATATATATATATATATACTGTT
>NW_013753079.1:0-1129 GCF_000517525.1 Limulus polyphemus | reverse complement strand
AACCAAAGACAAGTTACTTTGTACAGACCAAATATCAGTCTTATGTTATTTGATACAGTAACATGAGTGCATGTGAGCCTCGTCATTGTAGCTTCTGTATTTCTAGCCAGGCACGGCTGAAAGGTCAGTATAATAAAAATAATAGATTTATATAAATGTACAATCTTATGAGATTTAAGCTATTTAGTCTAAATATTTATGTTTTCATATTATAATTTGTGTTCATTCTAGAATGAAAAAGGCATAATTCATATTTATTTCCTAATTCTTTATGGTTGTTATGAGATCTGTCAAATCTACCAAACCCGTACAGAGATTAATTACTGAAAATAATAGATAAAATATAAAGTATTTTCTTAAGAAACATTTGATAACTATCTGAGCATTACAAAGATATCACATGTGAAATTTGAAAATTTTCTGATGCATAAAAGTATTTTTAATCTTAAAATGAAAATTACTTTGCATGATAGATAGGCAACACGTTAAAATAAAAAAAATTTATCTTTTGCATACGAAAACATTGTAATGTTTACTGATAATCTGTCAAATTTCATTAACAGTTGCTTACAAATTTAAAAGTTATAGCATGAAAACTATGACAAGCACAAAAATTGTTACGAGGTCGTTCCCAAGGAACGAGCCTGTGCTGAAGGAGTTAAGTACTTACTGTAAGGTTGTCACAATCAGATATCAGTCATTACACATCAGTTTAATTTCTATTGAGAAAACCCAGGATCTAATCTCAGTCGCTACTGATCCTTTTCAAGACTTCCCCGAAAATGTCATCGAAAACATAGGATATAAACTAATTAGTAACTAAGTGTTAAGAACATTAAGAGATGAGGGTCCCACTCGGTGATTACATTTAATATCATGGTTAGCTTTCCAGTAAAAACCTGATAATTACATAGGCTACTAACCCTGACTATGTAACTACACCCTATAGATAACTATGTAGGCTACTAACCCTGACAATGTAACTATACCCTATAGATAACTATGTAGGCTACTAACCATGACAATGTACCTATACCCAATAGATAATTATGTAGGCTACTAACCCTAACAATGTAACTATACCCTATAGATAACTATGTAGGCTACTAACCATGACAATGTAACTATA
>NW_013753078.1:0-1174 GCF_000517525.1 Limulus polyphemus | reverse complement strand
AGGGTAGATGGATGATTTGATCATCTTGTAGTTACATTGGTAGTTAAAGATGCTAGGGTAGATGGATGATTTGATCATTTTGTAGTTACAAGATTTACGAAAATTTAATTTTATTAAACTTCAACTAAATTTAGTTAACAATTGTATTTAAAGTAAATAAATCACACTACAGAAATATTAAAATAACAGTTATATGAAAATAATAATAATAATTATTATTATCAAAAAGTATTAATTATTAAGAAGGTATTGCAATCAGGTTCGTGTGTGTGTGTCTGTCCGTTTCTCGAACACTAAGAGACCGATGTACACGAAATGTTTACACAAGATGGGTGCCCCCCAGTGGCACAGCGGTATGTCTGCGGACTTACAACGCTAGAAACCGGGTTTCGATACCCGTGGTGGGCAGAGCACAGATAGCCCATTGTGTAGCTTTGTGCTTAATTACAAAGAAACACAAGATGGGAAGTCAGCATGGGACAGTTCTCCTTAAATTTAGTTCAGATCCGGATCCTGGATCACTTTGAACCATTTTTTATAATGGAGAAATAGGGCATTTTCGCGATTTTTGTTTAATAACTCTGTAAAGTGTGATCGGATTTGTACCTAATGGGCACATTAAAGTTGAGACTCTTCATCACGTTACAAAAAATGATCCGGATCGTTGATCATTCTGGATCTGAGAAGGATTTTCTGAGTTTTCGAAAGTGAAATTTAACGTTATCCAATATAAACGGATGCAGTCTTGAAAAGGAGCCCGGCATGGCCAGGTGGTTAGGGTACTCAACTCGCAATCTCAGGGTCGCGGGTTCGAATCCCCGTCCCACCAAACTTACTCGCCATTTCAGCAGTGGGGGCGTTATAATGTGACGGTCAATCCCACTATTCGTTGGTAAAAGAGTAGCCCAAGAGATGGCGGTGGGTGGTGGTGACTAGCTGCCTTCCCTCTAGTCTTACACTGCTAAATTAGGGATGGCTAGCGCAGATAGCCCTGGTTTAGCTATCCAGAAGAAACATTGGGCTTGAAATAAGGTGACGTTACACAAGGTACGGTCTAACAAACCAACAAACCGATACTGTGTCTCCAGAAGAAACATTGGGCTTGAACTAAGGTGACGTAACACAAGGTACGGTCTAAGAAATCAACAAACCGATACTGTGTGTCCAGAAGAAT
>NW_013753077.1:0-1420 GCF_000517525.1 Limulus polyphemus | reverse complement strand
GGGTTATACTAGTTTCGGAGAATTCCACTCCTCATCAGTAACCCTGAACACAAGTTAAGCAAAGAGAGATAAGCCGGACCTATATCACAGTGAAAAGTATCAAACATACTGTTGGTGTGAACGTGCTTTGTAGTCACTATGAGAAAAACCTATCCAGTGTATAGGGGTTTTTTCATAGTGACTACAAAGCACGCTCAGACCAACAGTATGTTTGATACCAAAATATTAATATATTAAAATACACGTCTTTTCAAGACTTGCCTGTTCTTTCTTTTACAACCTACAGTGAAATTGAAAATATTTAGTTTTATCAAAATATTGTCAGAAATTAGACACTGCTGTAGTAAGGGAATCTATGTTCAATTGTTAAGAAATTTGTCTTCCTATACTGTAGTATTATCTTCCAGTCAAACGATACTATCAAGGCATCAGTAGGCTCATTCTATAAAATCAAAGTTGGGTTTCTGTCGTCGATGGAAGAATTGTAAAGTAGTAAAGGAGGCTTAAGTTGTATTTACTGCTCATCAGTAGGCTCATTCTATAAAATCAAAGTTGGATTTCTGTCGTCGATGGAAGAATTGTAAAGTAGTAAAGGAGGCTTAAGTTGTATTTACTGCTCATCAGTAGGCTCATTCTATAAAATCAAAGTTGGGTTTATGTCGTCGATGGAAGAATTGTAAAGTAGTAAAGGAGGCTTAAGTTGTATTTACTGCTCATCAGTAGCTAATTTTCTAAATCTTCATCCTATAGAACAGCTATGTAAGAATAAAGTTTGTATTAGATTTTCTAGCAGTGTACTAAAGGCGGATTACCGAATGTATTGCATTGAGCCATTGAGTCATTCCAACGTCTTCTACAAATAAAGCTGTTCTTTCGACTCAAAACTGTAATACTTTTAACACTGGTGGTTAATGATGCTTTGTGAATGACTTCTAAAATTGCATTATTACCATGAATGAAACGCTGGCCATTCTGATTAGTTGATCAACACGGATTTGTTATCTCACATGAACAAACCATGAACAAGGTGCTGAACGATCTGCGTACTTAGCTGAATAGCACCTTCCTTGAGTATATATTACTTCGGCAAATTACTAATATACAATCAGTTAGAACAATGTAATATAGAGAACCAGGAAAACAATCCTCGGCTTTGTATCTTAATGACATTACTCTTTTGTAAGTTTCCTTAAAGTGTGATATATTTGAACACTTCTAATTTTCTTGAGCTCGCAACATTTTGATATTTTTGAAGAGCGTGAAATATATATATATATCAAACTAACCTCATTTATATCAATTATATATATATATTTTAAACTAACCTAATTTATATCAATTATATATATATATTTCAAACTAACATCATTTATATCAATTATATATATATATATTTCAAACTAACATCATTTATATCAAT
>NW_013753076.1:0-1133 GCF_000517525.1 Limulus polyphemus | reverse complement strand
CATGATATTTCTCTCTCATGATACATATCCATCATAGTTTGTTGACTTCTTGATTGGGTGCCATTGTTGAACTAGCTTGCTAAATTCTGTAACTTGTAGAGATTGTGATATGACTTAAGTACCCCAAGAAGATCCAGCAGTCATACGTGGCACAGCAGTAGTGGTATCAGATGTAGATCAGATGAATTCTCCTATTTTATTTGACATGTTAATAGTGTTGGAGATTATAATCATTGAGAAGATGAACTAAGAGGGACAGCTGATTTAATCTTACATTTGCAAGTTCAGTTTTATTCTGGCATTGATGTTTTGCTATACGTTTCTTATAGCTTTTTAAATGTTGTCATTTTGATCTTTCTGTACTTCTTTGAACTTGTTGTTATAATCCCTTTTCACTTCTTTAATCGTTTGATCTTTTTTTGTTATAATTCTCTGTTCTTCTCTATTAACTTCATTGACGTCCTTCTGTACTTATTTGAATTTGTTTTTTTTTATAATTCTTCTATACTTCCATTTTGACTTCATTAACGTCTTTATATATTTCTTGGAATTTGTTGTTATAGTACTTCTGTATATTTACCATGACTTTCTCTATCATACTTTGATCATATTGACTCCTGTTTCTAATTCTTCTGTAAATCTCATGTTTCTTTCTTCTAAATACCCTCCCAAATTCCTTTCTCTTTCTTTATCATCGTTTTACTTGATATCCTTTCACCTTGATCATCTTGTTCTTTATATCCTGTCTTCTTGATATTCTTTTAATTTTATGGCTCCAGCTTCTTCATGTTCTTTCAGCTGTTTCATCATTTCTAACAAATCTTTAATCTTGCTTAGATAATGTATTGTCAACTTAAAGTTCTGTTTGTAATTCTATTTCATTTTTATTAGAATAAACTCTCTTCTGACACAAGTGTTGCAAAATTTCTATTGTTGTGTAGGTCATTTTACATTTTTGGGTTAGTAGGTAATGTAAATTCTGGGAACGAAAGCACTTGAACTTTAAGGTCTTCAAATTAACTTCACTGATGTTCGATGATAACCCTAGTTCACACTAGACACTAACACAACAATTTCACTTAGCTATTAACTTCTGTCCTACGTAGTGTACTTCTCGCATCACTATTACTATG
>NW_013753075.1:0-1131 GCF_000517525.1 Limulus polyphemus | reverse complement strand
ATGTATGCACGATTATTGTTAGACTTTTGAGAAACAAAGCATGTTTCTCATACCCTAGTGATTTAGTTGCTTTAGCTTTTAATTAATTAAAAATATATTCTCAACAGTATTTGGCTCTTCAAACATCGTATTGATATCTTTTAAATCAAACGTCTCGAGAGTAGCATTAGAAAATCAGTTATTTGTAATAAACTAGATGTACTTCCGCAGGGTCCTCGGAAGTGTTCCGTATAAAGATTAAGTAGAACCATAGTTAAGAGTAACAAATATTTGTATTTATTTCTTTTCAAGTTCATATGTTATGCTGTGTTGTAACTTACAGAGTACATAACTCTTCCTCGTGATTCATGGCATGCGCAAGTTTTACTGACGTCACGACAGTGCAAACTGCAACGTTAAGCGTCCCTGATGTGACGTCATTTTAGTGTCTACTGACTGATTGACTGACAACACAATACTATATAATGTTGGAGTAAATAAAACATGTTACCCTTCCAGGCGACCTTCGGACCCTTTTCGGGGAAATTATGAACTGCTACAACCTTCACTTCTTCGATTAACACCATACAACATCTGGGAGCAGAAATGCAGGATATGTTTCACGAGTTTGATTGGACCTCAGATCTCGCCAAGCAGCTGTAACGTACGACTTAGTTGTTGTTGTTTTTTTTGTTTTGTTTTTTATCAAGTTCCCTTGTTAATAATGCAACTTCGAAATCTCCTTACGCCATCTTGCTTCTTATAAAACCCACTTCCTCGTTTTGATGAAATGGCAGTAACACTGTTACCAGTGATAACAGTTTATTAACGGAAGTAGAATAGTGTGTAAAAGGTATACAGTACTAATAAAGTATCAAGTCCAAATCGAATCAAAAAGGTTTGGAGTAACTCCTTTTCGTAAACATTATTTAAACCTTCACTGTTGGTTATGTTTCGTAACAGTTACCGCCGAGATGTTTGAAGTTTATTTTTGGTTTAATTTCTAGCAGTATATATTAACCACCTACCGTCAATTATGCTTTCTCGTGATAAATCCCCTCCCACACATCACCTATTAAAAGAGAAAAGAATATGTAAGCGGTCAAGAAATGATTTAAGTTTGGTTTGTTTCAAGTTAAGCACAAAGCTACA
>NW_013753074.1:0-2453 GCF_000517525.1 Limulus polyphemus | reverse complement strand
TCCATGCTAACATCCTTCAGGATGATCCCTGTAGGAACTGACCCTGTCAACTTCTGGAAACAGCTACCGGGCTCAACCTGACCAGTGTGGAACACACCAGCAAGTTCTAGCACGTGGTCACTGGCAATCATAGCGTAAGCTAGAGAGAATAAAGGAACAACATTACAGGTTTACACTTACAATATTCTTGGTTGATTAGAAACTAATGTTTACCAAATCACGTTAAAAACGTGTTCTGCAGAGATTTAGTACGTTATATTAATACGATTTTACAACCTCACCAGTCGTTATATTATATGTCACCACTTCCAGTAATGCTCTATTTGACGACCATCTATCTTGACAATACCACTGCAGCGTAATTTACACAAAAGGCTTTCATGGCCAAAACACATCATATCTTCCTCTAGTCTTTCCATAAGCCATCTAATGTGCAAAGATGCTGGTTTCCCAGCGCCCGATTCAACAGTCAGATTGCACAGAAATCCACAGGTGCTCCATCTGGCGAGTTGACCGATATGTCTTGTTATGTATGAATGGGTGTGTCATTCTTCAGCTACTTAAGGTACGCGACTAGTGGACGGATATGTCGTGGAAGAAACTTGTATACACGGGACTTGTGTTGCTATTTCCAGATGGAGATCCTTCTTGATTATGTTACGCACGTGGACTTAATGTTTATATATTCTCACTTCTACAAGACGCCGCACTTTGCTTACCACAACTAAGATCTAAATTGTTAGAGGTCTTTTTCTGGTGGTACTGATGCCCCAACTTAATCCATATTCTTTTTTTTTTATAATGCCATTAGGTCCAAGTGATATCCCACCTTGGAAATTCGAAATCTCCAGTCTGAATAAATATTTTAAAATCTACATGTTTAAATATTTTGGGTCGGAAAGGGCTATCACATACATTCTAAATAGCGATCAAGTTTTGATGACGTCACACTACCTAAGAAACGCCAAACAATCAAAATCTGGGTTTGTGTTTGAACTTCGCACAATCCTATTCGATGGCTACCTGCGCTAGCGATCCCCAATTTTGAAGCGATAGACTAGAGGTAAAGAAGCTTACCACACCCTAAACTATACTTTTAACAAAGAAAAGTGGGATTGACCGTCAAATTATAACGCCTCCGCGGCAGAAATGAGAAGCATTTTCAGTGACGGGATTCGAACTCGTAATCCGCAGATTGCTAGTCAAGCACCCTAACCAACAGGCCATATTGGACTGATAAATTACTTTCCACCGCAACTTTATATCGGCTGCGGTTGTCATGTGACCTGCTACTTTCCATATTAAAAACAGTTTTGATATAACTTACTCAACCCTCTGCATTTGAACATGATTAAAACAGTATTTCAGCTTGTGTGGATAGGGGTTTTATTACCTTAACATTTATTCTGTTTTTGAGATCAATATTTCACACCGGGTAACAAATTTCAGTGATTTTTTTTTTTCTTATTTTGTTCGCTAGACACAATACGTGTATATTTTTACCAACCAAATTACAGAGAAGTCAATTTTTTTTACAGCTTTGTCCGACCTTGGGAAACTGATTTATTGCTATTTTATTTGGGTCTTTGTTGGTTTTAGATCGGTATATAACTTGAAGAATACATAAGAACGTTTTGGTCGTGGAGTATCGCCCTCCAAAACATGGGATCCAGTGACGTCATTCCCATAGGTCACGGGTAGACACCCCTTCCCCAAATGCTTTCCATACCCTGCTTTAAAAATTCCAAATTTATTAATAAACATTTGATTAAATTTGTTCAAAATATTTGTCTGTATTGGAAACCACTAAGTTAATCAAAGTGATAGCGGAAATTTTAATAATATGAAAAGTAAAAGGGACTCACACCACTTATTATTATTATTATTAACCCACCACTGGTAACAAAAGTACTCCGTTTTTTGGCTGTGTGCACCCTAAAAAACTTAGCTGCATGACGTCACTGATGGGATCTATTCCAAGGTTGACATCAGTTTTTCAGAACAACCCACGATCAGAAGGCACTAAATAGTAACGTTCATGTAGATTAAGGTATATATGAATGTAGCCTTCAGTTCAAAACATGCATATGGATGATAGTGTAAGCAAGAAAAAAGTGTGTATGTTAGTTAGTACACAAATGTATGGGAGCATTTATTATCTGCTTGGGTCCAATCATATATCAGCCACATCACGATGAAAACAAAAATGAATGGATTTCCTTTCTATAAGAACCAAAATTCTGAGCACCACGATTTGGACGCCCAGTCCACTAATATATTGTTACGACAGCGAAAGTCACGCAACGCTTGGAGCATGCGCGCTGGAGTTTCTCGAAGGATCATGAATTCTCCTGGCAACTCTAGTTTGTTCCAGGCGCCCTCTTTTTTAGTATATAAGCCCGGCAAATAAAGCCAGCGAAAAAGATAGAATTGCACAGATAGATAGATATGCA
>NW_013753073.1:0-2245 GCF_000517525.1 Limulus polyphemus | reverse complement strand
GGTTTATTATATATATATATATATAGAGAGAGAGAGAGAGAGAGAGAGAAGATACCCGACATACTTTTATACTGCAAAATCACGTACATACACACTCACACTGATTGTATTATAACAAATGGATTATATTTCCAGCCAAATGCAATCAAACCACAAACAAATAACAACGTCATGTCTGTAGGCTTTTCTCGCCGACTCCTTCTCTCTTACTAACAAGTGTAGAATGAGGAAATCGCTGTAGTGTAACATAGTATGAAGCAATGCTATTATTATCACGCGCTCTAGCCGAGATATGCAGACTACAAGACTTCACCACAAAGATCAAAGTTGAAGTCTCTCTACTTAATGAATAACAAAGGTATCTAGTAAAGTAAAACATTTTATTCCTAGTTTGAACTTATCTCGATTGACAATTTTCTTACGAGCTACCGTGGATATTACATACATCTGTTTCACGTTAGAAATTACAAATGTTACTTGCACAGTTTTTATGTACTTTCTAGCCAGGTCCAAATTTTACACTTATATTACGCATATAATACGTAAAACATAATACATGTAATCGAAAATTTTACATCAATCTAAGTCGTCATAATTATAATAACTTGAAGTACACCCGATAGTTATTTTTACGCCTAGAATATATTCTACAGTGAGTTGATAACATCAAGCCCCATAGATATATATATATACAAACCACACGCACGGACATACAGTAGTAATAATAAATATACACTTATAAGTGAGAACTTATCATCATCATGTGTAAGAAGGCGAGAGTTGTCATCAAACACGAAATGACCTAAAAATATCTTTAAACGTAATCCAAACACGCACAACGACAAAACATACCAAAAAAGTAAAAAAAAAAAACTATTTAGTCATGAGCTAGTATTGAAATAACTGAAGAACCAAAACCAAGTTCTCTAATCATTTCAAATCTGTTCTTATTGCACAGTAGATTCTTACCCGCGGTAAATGTTTGTTTGTTTGTAATTGAGCACAAAGCTACACAATGGGCTATCTGTGCTCTGCCCACCACGGGTATCGAAACCCGGATTCTAGCGTTGTAAGTCCGCAGGCATACCGTTGTGCCACTGGGGGGGGGCGGTAGTATATAGGTGAAGAGACGCGTTACCACCAATGTTATTTTGACAGCTAGTACGCGGTTATATATCACTCATGATTATATAGGTTTTTTTTAAATATATTGTTTCGGTATTTTTTGTATTTGCACGTTTTTAAATTACATTTTAAGATATATATATATTTTTCTAATTTAAAGTGCCCCTAGTGGCACAGAGGTATGTCTGCGGACTTACAACGCTAGAAACCGGGTTTCTATACCCGTGGTGGGCAGAGCACAGATAGCCCATTGTGTAGCTTTGTGCTTAATTCCCAAACAAACAAGCAAACTAATTTAAAGTAACAAATACATGACAGATTTGTTTGCGTCAGAATATCGCAAAACTACAAAACGGGCTATCTGACTTAATAGAGGAAATAAAGCTAACAAATAGCACCAATCGATAACTTATCTGACCGAATAACGGGGATACAAATGTCAATCATTCCTAGATCGCACCGCAGCTCCAAAATGCGGAGCGTGTTTTTGCAGCAACGGGACGAGAATGTCAGGATACTCCAAAAGAACCGTCTATAATATGAATTCTTTAAATTAAGAGTATAAATACATCACAAATCTGAACGATCTTACTTCTATAAGGTTTTGATAAAAATTATTTAAGTGTGCAAATACTACCGTGAACTTGAGACCCATAGCTGAGGTGGCGATACATACGTTTCGGTACATTCTAAGGTGCTTGAATTGTTTTGTATATACAACTGTAAATAAATTACGGTCATTGCTACAGTAATTTGTCATTCAGCATTTATATGTCACATTAAAATAACATTAAATTAATTATTGTTTAGCATCCTCTGATTTCTCAAGCATTTATATATTTCAATAAGAACCGTCTTCAATGCACGCGATTCTTAGGTTTACCTGCTACAACCCACGTGTAACAAAAGTCACGTTTACTTGCTTTTTCTAAAACATATAGTATTTCTGAGATTTATTATTTTAAAATCAATATGTGAATGAAATCGGCTTTAACAAGGATCGAAAAACAGTATGCTTTATCTATTTTAAGATCCCGTGAATGAAAAACAATTAGATAAAAATTACTAATGTTAAATATGCATAAAATGTAACATACAAATCTAAATGTTTCTCAGAATA
>NW_013753072.1:0-1131 GCF_000517525.1 Limulus polyphemus | reverse complement strand
GTCAAGCACCATATTCACTATTTAATATCGTTACAACCTTTAGTCAAGCAACGTATTCACTGTTTTATATCGTTAAAATATTTACTTAAGCAAGGTATTCACTATTTAATATCATTACAACGTTTTGTCAAGCAAGATATTCACTGTTTAATACTATTACAAATTTTTGTCAAGCAAGATATTCAGTGACTAATATCGTTACAACGTTTAGACGAGCACCGTAATCAGTATTTTATATCGTTACAACGTTTAGTCAAGCACCGTATTTACTGTTTAATATCGTTACAACGTTTAGTCAAGCAAGATATTCACTATTTAATATCGTTACAACGTTTTGTCAAGAAAAATATTCACTGATTAATATAGTTACAACGTTTAGTCGAGCAGCGTATTCACTGTTTAATATCGATATATCGTTTAGTTAAGCAAGATATTAACTGTTTAATATCGTTACAACGTTTAGTCAAGAAGATATTCACTATTTAATATCATTACAACGTTTAGTCGAGCACAGTATTTACTGTTTAATATCGTTACAACGTTTAGTCAAACAAAATATTCACTGTGTAATATCGTTACAATATTTACTCAAGCAAGATATTCACTATTTAATATCATGAAAACGTTTTGTCAAGCAAGATATACACTGTTTAATATCGTTACAGCGTTTAGTCAAGAGTAAAATATTCACTGTTTAATACAGTTACAACATTTTGTCAAGCAAGATATTCAGTAATAAATATCGTTACAAAGTTTAGTCAAACAACGTATTCACTTTTTAATATCGTTACAGCGTTTAGTCAAGCAAAATATTCACAGTTTAGTATAGTTACAACGTTTTGACAAGCATTATATTAACTGTGTAGCGTCGTTACAACGTTTAGTCGAGCACAGTATTTAATGTTTAATATCATTACAACGGTTTGACAAGCAACATATTCACTGATTTTTATCGATACAACCTTCAGTCGAGCACCGTATTCACTGTTTAATATCGTTACAACATTTAGTCAAGCAATGTTTTCACTGTTTAATATCGTTACAACATTTAGTCAAGCAAGATATTCACTATTTAATATATCTACAACGTTTTGTCAAGCAAGATATTCACTATTTAATATCATTACAACG
>NW_013753071.1:0-1135 GCF_000517525.1 Limulus polyphemus | reverse complement strand
GAGATTGTGGAAATTCTGTGTATTGCAAAGCTGTGTTAAGAAAGAATAAATTAGTTTTATTTAAGAAAGGACTTGTATCGCTGAAGTTCTTCGGAAACAATTTTTACGGGAAATTGGCAAACGACCAGATACATAACATATTGTTACGCCTCCAGTCCTTAATTAATTTTCCGTAAATTCGTTCCGACGAAACTTTAGCGACACAAGTCCTTTCTTAAATAAAACTGGTTTATTCTTTCCGAATACGACTTTACGAAACACTTAATTTCAACAGTCGCTCTATAACAAACGCTCACGTCTCACGTGGCCAACAATATTTTGTCCGCATACATTCAATTACTCATTGCCTACACACCGTCCCGTCACGTTGTGACCATGCTACACACACCAGGCCATCTCCAATCCAGCAATCCCCCGACAACCCACGAAGGTTCGAGAAAGAAGTGGCGTGACACTAGTCACGTGACCTCTCTGACGCAACAATATTATAAGATTGAGTGTCTGTTGCGTGTCACGCTACTTTTCCTATATCACTGGTTGCATTGACTTCTAAGTGATACCAAACGAATAATCTCAGTCCGGAAGTTTACACAAACGTAATTTTGTTACACAACCCACTGGTTTGCAGAAAGGTAAAACATTTCACCCAAAACTTTAGGGAACCTAGTTATTTCACGAAAACACTTTTACGGGGATTCCCCCAAAGCAGATCCCAAATTTGCCATTGATTGACATTAAAGCACGTAAGTAAGTAGGTCTACTAATTAACGTTCGTAACTTGGTTAAAGAACTTAAACTTGCATTATAGCGGCAATGGTCACTAAACTGAAAAAGTGCAAAGTAGTAGTTCAAGCATTAATTTTGTGTTACAGAGGGCCCTGTAAATGTGGGTCGTAGGCCCACGAGTTTACTGTTATCTGAATAAAATATACAGTAACGGATTGTAACCACGCATTTTACACACTGTATAAAGATTTTTTATTCTTGTCTTTTAAACCAAACACTCCTTTTTAACTAATATGATGTCTTCCTTATTTTTGTGTGTGACCAGCACTTTGTTAAAAATCAATGCAGGTCTCGTCAGGTTATTAAAGTGGGGTTCTGACACTGCTTTAAAAGATGGCTGAACAATGGC
>NW_013753070.1:0-1221 GCF_000517525.1 Limulus polyphemus | reverse complement strand
TAGATTCCCTAAAATCTTCCCCGAAAGTATGGTCTACCACGAATATCACAACGAAGCAATACCGTTTTCTCAAATCCAATATTTCCAGGTAACAATGTATTAACACCTCCTTCCATACTAGCACTAGAACTACCCTGAAAACTTCTCCCGTTCGAACCACTTGCAGAGCTCATCATAAACACGTCCACACTCTACGAAGCCCGACGTTGTTTAACTTCGGTGATCTTTTTTTTTTCTTTATTTAAAACCACCCTCATTCAGAGGGTATGAACATATTTACAATACATCAAACATACATGATCTTAAAGGGAAATAATAACAACTAAATAATACATTTACAAAAAACTATAGAACGAAAAAGACTATATGCAATAGAATATATGACAGACTGAAATATATGACATAAAAAAGCAATACACCAACCAACATTTATAAGTCGATATCAAGCTATTAGTTTGCAAAGGGCATAACCCTCCCCACACTTATAAACTAGTTTTCCATGTTCTTCGTATAGATAATAAAAAGCAATTAAATTTTTCTGCAACCAAAACCGCTGATAATCAAAATATATATATACGATCTCTTAATCGTGCCTTATAAAAAGAAACCAATGAAATAAAGGCATTCCTGGCTAGCTTAGCTCCATGAGCCGAATAAATAATTGATTTCGCTCAAGACGTCAACAAACGAAACAACTTACGTTTTACCTTAACTAATCCCTTTATACTACCAACTAAAGCTCCGTAACTCTTTTCACCAGCAGTTAAATCCCGACCAACCAACTGGCCCCCCAGTGGCATAGCGGTATGTCTGCGGACTTACAACGCTAGAAACCGGGTTTCGATACCCGTGGTGGGCAGAGCACAGATAGCCCTTGTGTAGCTTTGTGCATAATTAAAAACAAACAAACAAACCAACCAACTGATTTAAGAGAAGAAACACAAAATTCCAAATGTCGTGCATAACTGGAAACTGAAAAAATAATTGAGAAATTGTCTCCAAACAGACCTCACAAAGAGAACAAAAACCTGAACCAGGTACAGGCATATGTACCAATTTAACATTCGTAATAACTGTGTGTAACCACAACAAATAATCGAGTTTACGAAGATCGTATCCCATAAAACGATCAAAAGCCCGAGACCAGATATTCTCCCAATCAGCTGGAGCAACGATAGACAACCAGAAAGTTGGTGTGTGAAACTGGAAAAAGAAAACCCT
>NW_013753069.1:0-1134 GCF_000517525.1 Limulus polyphemus | reverse complement strand
TCCTTTATTATGAGTAAGCGTTTCTCTAGCGGACAATGTTGGTAACTTATTTTTTATTTTTAACGTTGAACACAATAATCGGGATAACGTGTTCTTAGTAATAGGAAATAACCAACGTTTTGAGTTAAGATTATAAATAGTAAAGACTGAGAACCATGTGAGAAAAAGAATCGCTTTTAGATACACATGGTGGTTACAATAGAAGATTTATATGGTGGTTACAAAGTACGTTTTCTAGTTTCTATGCAGGGACGGCGCCAGACTATTTTGCGCACTAGGCAAGGCAAAAAAAAAAAAATTGCCAACTTCGACTTTTAAGAACAGATGGTCAATACTGCGCCCTAGGCGGCTGCCTAGTTGGCCTAATAATAGCGCCGGCCCTGTTTCTATGATGGTTACTTATTAGAGATGTATATAATGGTTACAGTTAAATGTTTGTATTATGGTTACGTATTGGAGACTTATATTCAGGCCCGCCGACGGGAGGGGGAGGGCAACTGCCCAAGGGCCCGGGCGAATTAAAGTCCGCAAAGCATCTTTAGGCTATATCTTCATTTAATGATAAAAACCGTAGTTTTTGGCTTTTCTTTGCATATAGACGCTTGATACATTAAGAACGACTGAAATAATAACTTGAGTAATAATTAATATGTATTTGTTACTTTATAGATTTAATAGATATTTGTTGTTACTTTATTAACGTTTTTATGCTTATACTGTGAAGTAAAAATGGCTGCTGCTATGATTTTGTCTGGTTTATGAGCTCGTTGCTGTCCTAATTTAGGGTCTTCTTTTTAATAAGTTCTTGAAAATGGTAAAAAAGAGAGAGAGGCGATGATGTTTGCCCCGTGGCCCGTGCTGGCTCTCGACGTTCCTGTTTATATAATGGTTATATATTGGACGTTTATATGATGGTTATAGGTTGGAGGTTTATATGAAATGAAAGATTGAAATCCTGGATTAAAGCTGATTGATTATCAGTTCAGTAGATTAGTGGGTACAAAAATCAACACATATAATGTGTTGTTTTTTATAACACTCCAGGGTTCAACCCTTTTCCCAAGAGTGTCATGCAAGTAAACATGATAATGTTACGACAGTGGAAGTCACGTGTCACTGGTAACACGTGATGAG
>NW_013753068.1:0-2070 GCF_000517525.1 Limulus polyphemus | reverse complement strand
CCTCCACAAATCTTTCAAGATTTCTCTGTAGGGTGTTAGAACATTATTAAACCCTCTTTTAAATTTAATGCTTCTCTCCATTAATGGGATCCATGTCTACAGCCATTTCTATGAGCTCATCTGCCTTGCATAGGAAATCGGACATAGCCTTCGCTGTGAGGATGGATTTGCCAGGTTCTGTTTCTTCAGCATCTTCATCACTGTCGCTGGAGGCTATCAGCGCTTCAAGTTCTTCATTCATTGGCTCTTGGTAATGGGATTCCAGCACCTCATCCCTCACATTATCAAACCTCTCACCTCTGATTTCTTTAGCGAGTCTCACGATATCGGCAACTTCTTTCTAAACCGTCGGAAAACCCTTGAAATCGTTCAAGACTTCAGGCCAAAGATGATGCCAGCGTGCATTTATGGTAGGCTCTTTCACCTCGTCCAATGACATTTTGGTGATATCGATACAATCATTAATGTTATAAGCTTTCCAAAACTTGGTTAAGTTTTCGAAAACATCGGAGTCTATAGCTTGGGTTGCACATTGGTAGACATTCCTTGTATAGTAAGACTTGAATGTCTTTATTACTCCTTGGTCCATCGGTTGCAGGATGGATGTGGTATTGGGAGGTAAAAATTAGGATGGCTGAATGGCACTGTGTCAAGGTCATGGATAGGAGCATTAACCAAAACTAGAAGAACCTTAAAGTCAAAGTTCTTCTTCGCCAGATATTCATTAACCTTACGCACAAAATGATTTTGCAACCGGTCGTTGAATAGCATTCTAATTACCCAAGCCTACAATCATCCCTCTCTATAAGTTATCACCCAGCCTATGGATGCTACAATCATCCCGCTCTGTAACTTATCACCCAGCCTATGGATGCTACAATCATCCCGCTCTATAAGTTATCACCCAGCCTATGGAATTTATTCTATGACAACAATGTGTACTTTAGTTTCATGTGTATAAAATAATCACTTTTAATTCAGGATTTTTATTTATTTCGTGACAACCATATTTACTTCACACAAGTTTTTAGCGGTTGTACTTGGTAAAACGTTTGTTTATTTTATACACAACGTTTCAACAGGTTTACCTGGCGTCATCAGGTAGCATACAAGAACTGAAGATAACAGAATTTAACAGAATCACGTGAGAAACCATAACAATATAACCTACAAACACACGACTGACCAACTGTAAACAATAAAATAATTTTTCAATGAACTAGTCAAATTTAAGTACAATAAACAAAACTTTTAGGACTGAGTCTAAGTATTCAAATACGTTCTATATGCATGAGAGAAGAGAACTAAAATAGATATAAATAAACACCTTTGTATTTGTTAAGAATAGGGTTGTGTTTTTTTATTAATAAGGAATCTTTTATTTTCGTCTATTAATGTTGTTCTCTCTGCTGAGAGAATAATAAAAATGTTTCCAAAAACGTGAGCTGGAGATTTTAAATGTTCCCGAAAACATTTAGAAAGTTGTCTGTTAGTCCCACCAGGTTAAAAGCTTTCGCAATCTGTATATTCAATTGTACACACATTTCTTGAAATATCGTTATCCATATATTTTTTTAGATAGCAGTTGACTTAGCTTCTTTCCAGGTAAAAATGTAAATTGTACTTGAATGTTAATTTTGTACTCTCTGACTGTTTTTAATTGTTAGCCTTAGTTCTTGTATCCCACCCGATATGAGCCACCCCAGTGGCACGGCGGTATGTCTGCGGACTTACAACGCTAGAATCCGGGTTTCGATACCCGTGGTGGGCAGAGCACAGATAGACCATTGTGTAGCTTTGTGCTTAACTACAAACAAACCCACCCGATAGCATCCATAGGCTGGGTGATAAGTTATAGAGCGGGATGATTGTAGCATCCATAGGCTGGGTGATAAGTTACAGAGAGGGATGATTGTAGCATCCATAGGCTGGGTGATAAGTTATAGAACGGGATGATTGTAGCATCCATAGGCTGGGTGATAAGTTACAGAGCGGGATGATTGTAGCATCCATAGGCTGGGTGATAAGTTATAGAGAGGGATGATTGTAGCAGAAGTTCTGAATTAAAAG
>NW_013753067.1:0-2167 GCF_000517525.1 Limulus polyphemus | reverse complement strand
AATACTCTACAAACAAGTGATTTATAACAGACGTAAGTTGTTATATAATACTCGACAAACAAGTGATTTATAACAGCCGTAAGTTGTTATATAATACTGGACAAACAGGTGATTTATAACAGCCGTAAGTTGTTATATAATACTGGACAAACAGGTGATTTATAGCAGACGTAAGTTGTTATATAATACTCTACAAACAAGTGATTTATAGCAGACGTAAGTTGTTATATAATACTCGACAAACAAGTGATTTATAGCAGACGTAAGTTGTTATATAATACTGGACAAACAAGTGGTTTATAGCAGACGTAAGTTGTTATATAATACTCGACAAACAAGTGATTTATAGCAGACGTAAGTTGTTATATAATACTTGACAAACAAGTGATTTATAGCAGACGTAAGTTGTTATATAATACTCGACAAACAGGTGAGTTAAATTGACATTCTCATAGTAGGGTGGCGGGCGGTACAGGGGTTATATAATACTCTACAAACAGGTGAGTTAAATTGTCATTCTCATAGTAGGGTGGCGGGCGGTACAGGGTATATAATAGTCGACAAACAGGTGACGTAATTTATTATACAGCTAATACCGTTATGATAGTGCAATAATTATAATTATCGTACCCCATTACTGTATTGAAGTGCTTTATTATTGTCACTTCTATGATTATTAAAGCTCTAAATTTAAAGTATGTATTAGTTTATGAATTTTTGGCATATGAATGAGAAAAGACTTTGTAGTAGCAACATAATAAGTGTTATAATAATAATTGACTTGCGAAGTGCATGGTAGTTTACACGACAAATTTTAAATGCTGTGTAAGTTAAAGTGTAGTTTTGTAATTCATCCAATAAGGCACACGTTTAAAAGTACTGTATAAGTTAGAGTGTAATTTTGTAATTGACCTGTGAAAGAACATGCTTAAAAGTACTGTATAGATTAGGATGTAATTTTGTAATTCATCTATGAAGGGACACGTTTAAAAGTACTTTATAAGTTTGAGGGAAATACAGGGTGGCCCAAAATTACCTCTCCTATTTTAAAATTGAATAATTAACTAACTAAGGAAATACTACCATGCAGTTTTCAACATCTTGTACCCCGCCCAATTCAAATAGTTTTTATTAACATGTCAGTAGACTTCTATGTCTGCACCATTAGTGGTTCTGAGCACGTTAAACCGATATTCAATTTGAGTCCACGTTCGTTGCAACATGCTCATAGTTACAGTGGCGATGGCGTCCGTTATCCTGGTCTTTAGCTCCGTGATGTTCGCTATATATTTGTGACACACGATATCCTTAACATACCCCCATACTTCTTTCCTGTGCTGGAGTCTGTAATTACGCTGCACCACAGTCACTGCCTTGGTCTCTGCAAGCCAAACGACGCAATTAGCCTTTTCTTGCACGGTTGCCATTTTATGGGATAACACTACTCACTGGAGGGGAAAAAAACAACAAAAATATGACAATAAAAACTGTTTGAGTTGGACTAAAAGATGTTGAAACTGCAAAGTTGTATTTCCTTAGTTATTTAATTATTAAATTTTAAAATAGGAAAGATAATTTTGGACCACCCTGTATTATGAAGTGAAGTTTAAGCATACAGCAAAGTATCAAAGAAAAATGGAAAAGGTACACTTCAAATTTTTCATATCATTTAAAAATTACTAATTACAAAAACTGTTGTAAGATTTAGTAAAGCTGACTCGCGACTTAAGTATTAAATTAGTGCAGAAATTCAAAAGATCAATAATGATATTAGAATAGTGCCAATTGCAACAATTAAAACTGTGTAGCTTTGTTATTTGATAGAGTCAATAGTCATATTAGAATAGTGCCAATTGCAACAATTAAACTGCTTAGTTTTTGTTACTTGGTAGAAGCAATAGTCATTTTAGAATAGTGCAAATCGCAACATTTAAAATTATGTAGCTTTGTTGGTATAGTCAATATTCTTTTAGAATAGTGCAAATCGCAACATTTAAAAATATGTAGCTTTGTTGGTATAGTCAATATTTTTTAGAATAGTGCAATACGCAACATTTAAAATTAATGTAGCTTTGTTGGTATAGTCAATATTACTTTTAGAATAGTGCAAATCGCAACATTTAAAAATATGTAGCTTTAGTTGGTATAGTCAATATTCTTTAGAATG
>NW_013753066.1:0-2492 GCF_000517525.1 Limulus polyphemus | reverse complement strand
GATGAACTGTTGTTATAGAAACAAAACTGAATGACGCAACTATTTCTCGACACGGCAGTGACATGAGACATTAAACAATATGTTTCAAAGGGACGGTGGTGGTAAAATATACAAGTGATTATAAAAGTCTTTCTCTGTAAACGTTACATAAAATATAGAGAATAACGTAACCTGTTTCAGCTGGCTTTTTCTACATTGTTATTCATTAGTGATGTTTAATTCAACTGAATTAGGGATAACAGTTGGAAATGAAGTTCGTAAGACTAAAACAGTAGATTTAATGTTTTATGTATAAAACGAAACAAGAAACACAGGGTTATGAAATTAGATTAAGTTATTAATTTTAAGATTTTGTTACTATAAAGATAAGGTCAGTTGATTTACTTCGGTCGTCAAGTGTCATGACAACTTCCGCTTGTCTTGGCGGCTTAGCAAGTGTTACTTGTAACGCGCCCTCTAGTGCCACTAAGTGAACGTCATCTCCTCCCCATTCCTGAAATCAACACATGTTTCGCCCTCTGGTGGCATGCCATATAATTACACCTAATTACTCATATGGGTTATCTGTGCTGTGACCACCTTGGTCATCGAGTTTCGAAATTTATCGATATAAGCACTGAAAACCGCCGCTGAAAAAACAAGTGTACTTTAACATATAGCTAATGTGAATTATTGTCCTATACATGTTAGTAAAGTAATTTCGTATTTGTTCAACGCATACATATTTAAACAAGTGTATAATTGACGGCTACGTTTTCACATTTCTCGCTCTATCTTACAGTTACGTACTCCTGTATTTCATTTTGAACGCTTTTATCCCTAATATAAGCTATGTGCTTATATATATATGATAGAAAATAATTTCGTACCAGTTCAACACATGTATAAAAAAAAGTTAAAAATAGAAGCTAAAACTTTAGAACTAATGAAATAGTGAAATGTTTTATACATAAAGCGACGGATAGTTGTAAAAGTATGTTAGTCAAATACTATTGGTTAATCAATGATCCTACAAACGATGCTAACATTGTAGCATCATTCGCCTATAATAACACAATCAGTTTATAGAAATACCATCCGCCTTTGTAAGTTGTATGTAAGAGAAAACTAAAAAAAATTGCAAGAAGTATGTCATGTAAATTAGATATAGAAGCGACAACTATGATCAGTACGTTAAATGTGATGGTAGCACTATATAGCTCTAGAAACAGCAAAAGTATGTCATGGATCTGAAGAGTACAGATTTTTCGTGATAACATCTCTAAATATCATGCAATATTTTGACATACAATCCTACTGTTTTACTAGCTTGGTTTTATAGTTTAAATATGCTGTTCCTCTACCCATATAAGTATGATTTTTATTGTTCTTGAGAAAATATATCATTTCACACATATTACCTTATAGCTTTCACTTACGTATGTTTTACAAAGGCGGGTGGTCTTTCTAGGCGTATTATGTGTCTTACAGATTTCAACTTGTCTTAACTTATGTATATAGTTTTTATTTATATATTACATATTCGTCTATAGGAAGGTAATATTACTAAGGTTCTCCAGGCAGATGGTGCAATGAATGCTGTATAAAGTTACTGCATGTCTAAGTGTTTTACGAAACATAAGTGATTTTCAATACTTGCTGTATGGATGAAAGTTCACACTTTAGCCAAATCATGCAGCATTAAACTGGCTTAACTTTAGCCAGATCATGTAGCATTAAACTGGCTTACAAAGTTTCGCATTCTAGAAAGCTAGATAGTGATATTGCTCATTAAACTTCAAAAGGTTTAACTAACATTAAACATCGCACGGGACGGAACGTGTGAAATTCGAAGACCTGTGTGAATAAAGAATATAAACACTGTAGGAAGAGGGAAGTACAAGATAATAAAGTTAACCAACCTTAGCGTTACGTGGAATTGACTTTGAATTATGCTTTCCAAAATAATCCAAACCGACGTACCCAACGAATCAAAAAGTTACACCTTCACGCAAAAGATATTGGTGTGATATAAGGACATCAAAGAGGTCGGTACTCTATAGCAAATAAAATAGTGGTAAATAATAAAAAATATGTCTTACAGATATGTTTTCTTTTAATAATGCTTATTTTGTTGTTTCTTCTCCAAGGTTTCGGCTGCTATTGGTTACAAGTTTAGTGTTATTTTATTGTTCAGTAGAATTATTGCCATAATAGAATGTACACTTAAAGATGTGAACCAGAGCTGTGAAGACAGATGTTTATACTACTAAATAGAAACATTGATAAAATTACAACATTTTCATATAAAGAAGTTTGGCCAGTGTTTAATACAAATGTACCTTATTGGTTTGTAAGAAAATAGCATTGCTTAAAATGTCTGCTTTGTCAGGTAATAAAAAAATCAGAAAAGTTGGTACGTCTATTTTCCATTATATTGTATTGTATGTTTCTATATATATTGGACACAACTGTATATATATTTTTAACACAAGAAGAAACCATATCCAGTG
>NW_013753065.1:0-1136 GCF_000517525.1 Limulus polyphemus | reverse complement strand
AGCAACTCGTACACCAGACATGGTATGCAAAGTGATGCTTTCTGTAACAGATAACAGCACATGAACACAAAGTTTAGTGGTAAAATCCCTTGGTGTGCTCTAGGCAATAGAACACAGCATAATCAAGAAGAATCTCTTTCTGGAAAAGTGACACATGTCATATTTACACAGGTAGGGTAAGTGGGTAATCATGTTGTTCTTTACCAAGACATGCTGATGAAGTCTGCAGACCAAGCACATATAACGGACGCTAGCAAACCGTTGTTCTCGTGCACTAGATAGTATGATTTCGACACTGTAGAGCCTTTTACAATGGAAACTACGTGCAGGTTTGTTGTGAAGATGCACGGTCATCAGATTTGGCGACAGTGAATGTTATGACCACGTGTGTTTTCACAACTGGCGTTAATACAATGAACACAACACCTGTATATATACAAAAGAAGCAAGCAAATGTTTAAAATTTCTATAAGCAAAACTGTGTGATAAAATCTGTAAATTTTTGAGTATTACTTTTCTTTCAATCTAACATTTTTGGAACATTCGCCAGCTTGAAGCAAAAAGTTATGTTGTTTGTTTAACTTCGTGCAAACCTACCCAAGAGCTATTTGAGCTAACCGTCCCTAAGTGTTAGAGTAGAGAGAATACAGCTTTGTAGTCCCACCCACCGCCTACTCTTTAACAACGAAAAAGAAGGATTAACCGTTATGCTGTAAGAAAGCCGTGCCCAGAATCACCAGTTAAGTCACACCAAACAAAGAAAACTAATACACTTACTGCGTACATCAGATGGAAGAGTTGCTTGTACATTATTGTAGTTGCACTAAAAATAAGTATAAACATTGAGTTTGAGCGCCTTTTAATCCAGTAGTTCAATGTTTCAGCGAACTACAAACCAAATTACGAATCTTCGAAATATCCAAAAATTGAAGGGAAAATGAAGTTAAGCGGCTGATTACCAAACATTCTTATATTCTTTTTTTTTTAATTGCAATACAAATGCTCAGTGGAAAAAAAATATGTACAACTGTATATATATATAGTTTCTGTAAGACAAATGAGAGTAGTGTACATTAGGGTTTCTGTACGCTTCATCATCATTTGCTAGTCAATAAACAATAAACCGAGAAATTACA
>NW_013753064.1:0-1165 GCF_000517525.1 Limulus polyphemus | reverse complement strand
CACTTTACTTATTTAGGTAACAACAAGCTGAGGTTATCATAAATATCGAATGTAACAACACTTTACTTATTTAGATAACAAGCTGAGGTTATCATAAATACCGAATATAACAACACTTTACTTATTTAGATAACAACAAGCTGAGGTTATCATAGATATCGAATGAAACAACAATTTACTTATTTAGATAGCAAGCTAAGGTTATCATAATTATATAATGTAAAAACACTTTGCTTATTTAGATAATTACAAGCTGAGGTTATCATAAATATCGAATGTGACAACACTTTACTTATGTAGATAACAAACTGAGGTTATCACAAATACAGAATGTAACAACACTTTACTTATTTAGATAACAACGAGCTGAGGTTATCATAATTATCGAATGTAACAACAAACTGAGGTTATCATAAATATCGTATTTAACAATACTTTACTTATTTAGATAACAACAAGCTGAGGTTATAATGAATATCGAATTTAACAACAAGCTAATGTAATCATAAATATCGAATGTAATAACACTTTACTTATTTAGATAAGATCCAGCTGAGATTATCATAAATATCAAATGTAACAACACTTTACTTATTTAGATAACAAAAAGGTGAGGTTATCATAAATATCGAATGTAACAACACTTTACTTATTTAGATAAGATCCAGCTGAGATTATCATAAATATCAAATGTAACAACACTTTACTTATTTAGATAACAAAAAGGTGAGGTTATCATAATTATCAAATGTAAAAACACTTTGCTTTTTTAGATATCAAGCTGAGGTTGTCATGAATATCGTGTGTAATAACACTTTACTTATTTAGATAACGACAAGCTGAGGTTATCATGAATATGGAATGTAAGAACACTTTACTTTCTTAGTTAACAACAAGCTGTGGTTAACATAAATATCAAATGTAAAAACACATTGCTTTTTTAGATATCAAGCTGAGGTTGTCATGAATATCGTGTGTAATAACACTTTACTTATTTAGATAAGAACAAGCTGAGGTTATCACAAATACCGAATGTAACGACACTTTACTTATTTAGATAACAACAAGCTGAGGTTATCATAAATATCGAATGTGACAACACTTTACTTATTTAGATAACAACAAGCTGAGGTTATCATAATTATCGAATGTAACAACAAACTGA
>NW_013753063.1:0-1135 GCF_000517525.1 Limulus polyphemus | reverse complement strand
TTTCGTAAAGTAGACATACAAGATATCTCAATTAGGCTCTAAAACAAATAGAGCGTAAATTAGACACAGTAGATATCTCAATGTGGCTCTAATACAAATAAGTCATAAAGTATACAGAGTAAATATCTTAATGTGGCTCTAAAACAAATAGATCGTAAAATAAACAGAGTAGATATCTCAATGTGGCTCTGAAACACATAATTCGTAAAGTAGAGAGAGTAGATATCTCAATGTAGCTCTAAAACAAATAGACAATAAGGTAGACGCAGTAGATATCTCAATGTGGCTCTAAGACAAATAGACCATAAAGTAGACAGAGTATATATCTCAATGTGGCTCTAAGAGTTATAAATCATAAAATAGACAGAGTTTATATCTCAATGTGGCTCTAAAACAAATAGATCGTAAAAAAGACACAGTAGATATCTCAATGTGGCTCTAAAACAAATAAATCATAAAGTAGACACAGTATATATCTCAATGTGGCTCTTAAACACATATATCGTAAAGTATACATTGTAGATATCTCAATGTCGCTCTAAAACAAGTAGATCGTAAATTAGACACACTAAATATCTCAATGTGGCTCTAAGAAAAAATAAGTCATAAAGTAGACCGATTATATATCTCAATGTGGCTCTAACACACATATATCGTAAAGTAGACACAGTAGATATCTCAATGTGGCTCTTAGACAAATATGTCATAAAGTAGACACAGAAGATAACTCAATCTGGCTCTAAAACAAATATTTCCTAAAATAAACACAGTAGATATCTCAATGTGGCTCTAAAACATAATTCGTAAAGTGGACAGAGTAGATATCTCAATGTGGCTCTAAGAGTTATAAAACATAAAATAGACAGAGTTTTAATCTCAATGTGGCTTTAAAACAAATTGATCGTACAGTAGACATTGTTGATATCTCAATGTTGGTCTAAAACAAATAGATCGTAAAGTAGAAACAGAGTATATCTAAATGTGGCTCTAAGACAAATAAGTCATAAAGTAGACACACTAGATATCTCAATGTGGCTCTAAAACAAATAGATCGTAAAGTAGAAAAGTATTTATCTCAATGTACCTCTAAAACAAATAAATCATAAAGTAGAAACAGTAGATATCTCAATGTGGC
>NW_013753062.1:0-1136 GCF_000517525.1 Limulus polyphemus | reverse complement strand
ACCACCATAGTATAATCCATATAGATTTCATCATGTCCAGTATGGTACCACTATAGTATAATCCATATAGATTTCATCATGTCCAGTATGGTACCACTATAGTATAATCCATATAGATTTCATCATGTCGTATTTACTTTTTTGTTTTTGTTTTAGAAATGGTCCTAAATCACCGGTTTCCGGAATGACCCCCTTGTTGACCATCCTAGGCTCAACACTAAAAGATGATGAGCTGGCTCGTGTGGCGGGTGTTAAAATTAAAATGGTTTCAAGACCGCGTAGCGGCCGTAGAAAAATTCATTTGCCTATTACCATACGTATCATACAACTAGTCGGTGGTAATCTAGAGTGAGGGCAGCTAGTCAACACCACCCACCGCCAACTATTGGGCTACTCTTTTACCAACGAATGGTAGAATTGACCCCACGGCTGAAAGAGCGAGCATGCTCGGTGACGGAGATTTTCCTAGAAGTACGGCTGAAAGGGCGAGCATGCTCGGTGACGTGAAGATATTCATTCAAATGTCTAGCCCAACCTTGCTAGTATATACTTATTTAACATAAGAAATGACGAAAAACGAATTGAATAACGATTCCCACTCGACTAGGTTAAAATATACTGTATTCTCAAACATGCTGATTCGACCAGGGCAGTGCAGAAGGCGTAAAGGGTGTGTTCGTGAAATCAGCTCGGCCAAAGAGTAACAAAGTGTTAGATGTGACGTCATTTTCAGACAAATCGCGACTGAGTCACTTGTGAGGAAAGACAACGATGACACCACCATGTGGCGATCACGAGAACCAACAATAACAAACAAGTAACTCCAGGTTGAACTGGGAAGACACACTTTTACTTAGAATGCTGGAATCTCTTGAGGCTAAGAAACCCAGCTCTTAACCGGAAGATGAGCATACCGTTACTACATCTTTTAATTGTAAAAGTGCAAGAAAAGAATATAAGATAAACTTAGATCGTTAGAAGATAGACTTAGATCGTTAGAAGATAAACTTAGATCATTAGAAGATAGACTTAGATCGTTAGAAGATAAACTTAGATCATTAGAAGATAGACTTAGATCGTTAGAAGATAAACTTAGATCGTTATGAAACCTTAAAGCAGTATATATATATATATAT
>NW_013753061.1:0-2528 GCF_000517525.1 Limulus polyphemus | reverse complement strand
TCGCTCTCCTATTAGAACTTTCGAACGGAATTTTGAAATGATTTGAGTTTTCTTAACAGACATCTATCAAAATGACGTTTTGTGTTTCGTAAGTTTCAGGTTTTCAAAAACGTGGACCAAGTAAAGATTCGGAGACTAACTTATGGCGAGAAAGAAAACTTTTGACGTGGTTGACTCTTTATCACATTTTCATTGTTCCTCGAACTAATGCTTATTTCTTTTTACCTTCTCTGTGAAGGAATAACAAAATAATGTTGTCAGTGGTGGAAAATGCTAATCTAGTTAAGCCTGAAAAAATTATCACCACAATTAAAACCTTTGCCGATAATTCCTGATGTGATATATGAGGAAAGATACGACTATTATTCGACATTTGTTCAAGCATATTTTCCTGTATAAACTCTGCGTCTTAACTCTTTTCCCAAAGCTAGTTTTAAAGTATTATCATGTATCCTATCTCGGCAAAACAATCAGTGATTTCTTCATTGGTTTCATCTCTGTCAGAAAAATAATTTTTATTCTTTGCTTTTAAATGTTAGATAACGCGTTACATTTCACGCACTTCTCAGCAGAACAACAACGCATGAGGCCTTCTAGTTTGGTTTTCTCCAACAAATCAATTTCTTGTTTTACTCCTACCGAATCAGCCAAGTTAGTAAAAAGAATAACGCTGATCGTGGAGAAGAAGAATTTTTGAGTATTTCGGAAATGGTTATTGTATTGTATTTTTGCATTACTCCGAATTTCTTCTACAGTTCTTACATTATTCGTTTTAGATTTATTTATAATTTTCCGCTTGTTATTAGATATTTAAAAAACTTGACCAACATTGATCCATTCTGTAGCTTCCGGCTGGTTCAGCGTACGTCTGAGGACTTATATGCTAATAATCAGGGTTCGATAATCGCAGTGGAAAGATAATAGATAGTCCATTGTGTAACTTTGCGTTTAACGACGAAAAAACGAAACAAAACTGGATTAAACATCCTAGTATCATGTACAAAATGGTGTTTATCACAGAAGTATCTGAAGGTGTTGCATTTCCCAAAATCCGATCAGTGTAACGTTTTAATCCCTGTTTTATCGAGACATGAATAAAAGTCAAACTGCAAATAATTTAATCCTTGTTTTTATTGAGATATAAATAAAGATAATATTATAAAACCGTCAGTGGGAAAAGGACCAAACTTGATAAACCTTAATCCTTGATAGAAATGAATAAAAACCCTATAACCCGAGCGCTTTCGAAAGGTGGATCTTTCTTCTTCAGGGGCAAACTGGGAATGGTGGTGTAATCGAATGAATGATATATATATATATAAAGGGAGATTAATGACGTCATTAAGGTCACCCGGTTTTCCAGGAAATGTTTAGTCTATTTCTCTATGTACTGTTGTAAGCGTCCCATTCCCGGTACAATGTAGCCGATGGCGAGAGTATACGTGAAAAGGTGTTAGGAATATTTTACTTTAGAAATGGCTAAATAAATGCATATTTAAACCTATATTTAAGTGTTTAAGTAAAATAAAGGTGACACCTGGAGACTGATTGAAAAAGATATGTTATGCTAATCAATTTATAACAAAAAACAGGTATGAAAAATTATCCTAAATAAATAGTAAGTTTTAGAAAATTCAGCGTTCACATTACATGAAAAAAAATACCAAATTAAAAACAATCGCAGTTTTGATAGATTTGACTTAAGTCGTGCTACATTATCAAATAATAACGTCTCAGTTCACCTAGAGCTGAGCTAAGTTCTATTTGTCTTTCTTTAATGTGTTTTTATGACAGTGCTTTATAGGGGGAACGTTTGATTTCAATATAAATAACTTAAAAGAGGCTTTAAAATATTATTAGAACAAGGAGTAGCAGGTAAGTTCTTTCTGTTTTACGTGTTATTCTCAACAGGTTTCTTGATGCTATTCTTCAGGTAAAAGCAATCTGGAGAACTGACATGAAGATAAAAACCACAGACCTTAATGAGCTGTATTTATATATTCGTTGAGTTTTTCGTGTAGTAGAACAAACTGCAGGCAAATAAAGAGTTCTTTGTTTTACTGTTATAGGTAATAGATGGCGCCAACATAGCAAATATTATGTGAAGATGATAATAATAATTAATACACGATGACAGCCACACTACAGTTTAGTGCCTCGTTGGCTTTCTTGTATAATCGTTCTACTATTTTCATTATACATGCTCACCAGTGACTAAAGTGATAAGTCTGAAGGCTTATAACGATAAAGATTGGGTTTCGATACTCATAGTGGGCACAGAGCAGAAATACTATTGTATAGCTTTCCCCTTAACAATTAACCATTTTATATTGTTTCTATTACATATTTTATATTGTTTCTATTAGATATTTTATATTGTTTCTATTAGATATTTCATATTGTTTCTGTTACATATTTTATATTGTTTCTATTACATATTTTTATATTGTTTCTATTACATATTTTATATTGTTTCTATTACATATTTTTATATTGTTTCTATTACATATTTTATATTGTTTATATTA
>NW_013753060.1:0-2087 GCF_000517525.1 Limulus polyphemus | reverse complement strand
ATGGCTGAGCGCTAAACTATAAAGCACATATCGATATATGCTGCGGGAACAATATAGCCGATTTTTTGCTTTGCACATAAAGCGAAAATATTGAAACGGGGAAAATAGTTTGAAAAATATAATTTTGAAAATAATTAAATGTAACGCACAGAAAAGGATTATCAAACAATATCAGCTCAGATACCTAATCAGTCGATTTGATAAATACTTAGTGTAGTTTTTCTCACTGAAACAAAATGATACATAGAGTAATATAAACTTAACATAAAATCAAGACAGAATAATATGTACGTATATTAAAAGCCTATTGTTTGTTTGTAGTTATGCACAAAGCTACACAATGGGCTATCTGGTATTCCCAGCAAGAGGACAATCGTTAACTAAAGATTTATACATATATATATATATGTTTACTATAACTTAATGAGACTAAGATTAGAAAATCTATAAAAAATACAAGAAAGCTAAAGCTAAAGGGTAAATAAAGACTAAAATATTTTATAATCTTTAACACAAAGATAGGCTTTTAATGCCTCCCAGAGGCACAGCGGTATGTCTGCGGACTTCCAACGCTAGAAACCGGGTTTCGATACCCGTGGTGGTCAGAGCACAAAGACAGTATTGCTCTACACACTGGTGGCAACACCTCATGGAGGAAAAGTGATGTACATGATCTGGATTTATGGGCTCTTTGCTACATTTCCTCTTGCTTTTGTCTGTATTCCGGCTGCTGTTGCTGAAGTTTTTGGAACCAAAGGCACTGCTGAAATTTTTGCAATGGTACTTTTTATATCAGTAAGTGTAGAACAAGTGTTTCCAATAAGTTGAGAAAAACACAATAATACCAATGTTTTTATTACCGATCGTAACTTAGCAGATATTCAAGTAAATGTTTCGCTAAAGAAATGATTCATCAACGTTGATATGTTTGTTTGAAGTCCAAAGTTTACTTACATTAAACAAATTTTATCTTCTAAATTTGAAAATATTAGAAATAAAGTTGATAGTTTGCTATAATACACAAGATAAACCGTTCGAGTTTTAACTGATAATTCATGACTTTATATTCCAGACAGCGTGTTTCTTTCTCTGGCCTTTAGTTCTCCATCGTATTACTTCTTATTTAGAATGGTTTACTACGTTTTGTGTAACAGCGACAGTTTTATTCATAGGTAAGATAGGAATTCAAGTAACACAGTGTTTTCTCCTTTATTGTATTTCAGTATCTTGTTTTTTTTATTTTTATAATTTGTTTCACTAGAAAAATTACTTTTATATATGACATCAAATTATCTAACCGTGACAATAAAACGATAATTTATGTAAAAGCGACGTAACTTAACTAATAGTTTAATATTTACTTATAAAAATTCCATACACACCTCTATTGGAAGAGAGAAAAACGACCTATATTGTAGCAGATTATATTTTGAGGTTTCAATCAAGTTTATTATCATGAACAAAAATAAAATTGAATAAATGTCTGACTCACGAATCGACTGATCTAATTTGTTTTTATAATGTATAAAACTTTCGAAATCTGAAAGATTCAAGAGCAAGAAAAACTTTAATATTATTTGTATCCCAGCTGGACTAATGACCTCTGGTGTTGATTGAAACACGTCGTCGGTAATGGATATGTAGGTGGTTGAAATATTAGTATATACTCTGGAGCCTAATGATGCAAAGAAAAACAATAGTAGTAATAAAATTACATTAAGCCTAATACTGCTGTCTGGTGACGAATATAATTAATTAGCAAAATTAGTTTCAGTTACTTAAGGGATTCCTAATGAGTATTAGGATACATTGATTTTGAGATTGATTCAGCCTGATATACATTATTTCTATAATATAAATTATAATAAAATACATTAATCAATATACATTATGTGATTATGTAACGATAAATAATTTTTAATCATATTCCAACATATCTGTTTTTTGCCTTTCATAGGGATACTTGTGACTATACTTTTCCCTGAAACCCATCGTACAGAACAATCAATATCAAATAGTTTTGATGGAGACAAAGAAAGGACTCATTACGGAGCTGTTGAATATTACAAGTTACGTTCTTAACACTC
>NW_013753059.1:0-1134 GCF_000517525.1 Limulus polyphemus | reverse complement strand
ATAGTCATTTCTCTGTTTATTAGATGTCAGTTATTACTCTGTTTATTAGATGTTAGTCATTACTTTGTTTATTACATGTTAGTCATTGCTCTATTTATTAGATGTTAGTCATTTCTCTGTTTATTATATTGTTACGTCTCCGTTTGTTAATTAACTTCCCGTAACTTCGTTCCGACGAAACTTTAGCGACACAAGTATTTACTTAATAAAACTGGTTTATTCTTTCCGAATACAACTTTACGATACACTTATTTTCAACAATCACGCTAAAACAAACGCTATATCAACGAACGTCAACAATACTTCTGACTGCAGTTCAATTACTCACTATCTACACACACATTATTATTCTCGCGTCACGTTGTCACCCTCTTTTATATACCAGACTACCCTATATCTAGCAAATGCTAGAGCATTCGCCAAGGTACGGGATAGTTCTAGAAACTTGGCGTCACACTAGTCACACTTGGCTGACGCAACACTGCCCCCTCCTTAATATTGTTCGTCCCGAACAATAACCACATATAATAAACCAATAACAATAACTTAATGAAAATGTACAGAATTACAAACACAAAATTACAATTCAACAAAGTCTCTTAATTTTACGGGACATATATTCTTCCGTACTGGTCTCCGTCTTGTTGGCTTCTGCTTCATGTGGGGTTCATCTGCTTCATCAGTAAATGTCCTATTATCGGTAACAGGCACATCAGTGGTAGTAACTTCATCAAGAGCTTCACCGTTTCCCTTCTCAAAACTGTGTAGAGTTTCTTCTTCGACGGTGACTTCTTCAGGTGGCACGTCTTCAGCAGCGTCAGTTGTTCTGATGTTCACTTCATCCCAACTGAAAGGTCCTGGACCGTGATAATGCCAAAGCCTATTGGCATGCACCACTTTTGACTTATCTCGCCGACCACATTTTATCTGGAAAGTCACGTCTGAGAGACGATCCACTATGTCATATGGGCCTTCCCATGGAGAAGACAACTTAGGAGACTTCCCTTTGGTCTTCCTGGGATTATACAACCATACCTTGTCTCCTGGAACAAAGCTGACTTTAGTAGATCTCTTATCATAAGTTAACTTCATCGAATCAGCAGACGTTTTCAAGTTTGAACGCACTTGATGGTG
>NW_013753058.1:0-1135 GCF_000517525.1 Limulus polyphemus | reverse complement strand
CCAGAAGCCACACAGAAGCTCTGTGGTGTGATAGAACATTATACAAGGTTGTGGGATCCAATGTGGGTAACTATTGAGCTCATGGGCATTAAGGACAGACACAAAGTATACTTGGCTGATATTGAAGACCCATGCATATTAGGGTTGGATTACTTACTACCGAGAAAGTGTGTAGTTAACTTTGATAAAATGACGTTTGGGAACAACAAAGGCCAAATTCCGCTAAGTGTTAAAAGAGAGGCTGGACTAACCAGGTGCCATCAAGCTGAAGTCAAGGTGACTGAAAGAGTTGATAATGGTGAAGTGGAACGAAGTGTAGATATTAAAGCAGAACAGGAGAAAGACAAAGATTTGAAGCAATAATTTATTTTCTACAAGCAAGTGTTTTGCACCCTGCTTGGGAAAAGGTGTCTAGCCTAAACCCTGTAAAAAAGAACTATTGGGCACAATGAGACCAGTTGAAGCTGGAAGATGGTATTCTTGTCTGGAGATGAGAAACTGCAGATGGGAAAGTGACGACCTGGCAAACAGTTATACCGAGAAAGTCACGGGAAGTTGTGCTGTGTCAATCCCATAGTAGTTTAACAGGAGAAATCGTGGAGTTAAGAAGACATTGAGTCACCTACGGCAGAGATTTTACTGGATAGGTATGAGGCAAGATGTGGAAAAATGGTGCAGGACCTGCAATACATGATGTGCAAAAAGGGGACCCAAGCATAAGGGATGTGCTCCGATGAAGTTATATCAAGTTGGCGCACCAACGGAAAGAGTAGCCATTGACATTGCTGGTCCTTTGCCTCAAACTCATGCTGGAAATAAGTACATTTGTGGGGTGATGGATTATTTCACCAAGTGTCCACGAAGACCAAATCATGAAGCTACAACTGTAGCTTCGGCTATTAATGATTTTTTCTTCAGGTTTGGTATGCCATACGAACTACATTCATATGAAAGCCGTAACTTTCAATCAGCTGTGTTCCATGAATGCTGCAAGTTGTTTGACATACGAAAGACCAGGACAACGCCACTTCACACACACAGTCTGACGGGATGGTAGAAAAGTACAATTGGACACTGGAACAGTTTTGTAATAGTCGCCAAGATGACTGGGATGTCTTACTCCCTCCATTGTTGA
>NW_013753057.1:0-1131 GCF_000517525.1 Limulus polyphemus | reverse complement strand
CTCATCACTAGCTACAACTTTCACCCGTTGTTCTAACAACGTTAAGACGGCTTATCGACTTCTTGAGAAGAATTCTAAGAAGAAAGTAAACCTACAGACATCGGTCTTGTTTAACAAAATCTGCCTACATATATATATATGTATATATAATATAGATGTGTGTGTGTGTTAAAACAGTCTACAGTTGTAAATCTTCTATGTAAGTCCTATACATCTCTGTGTTAAGACACATATGCTTCATCCTTTATGTTGGACCTCTATGAGAAGGTGTTGCTTTTTGGAAGGGTACTAAGGATGCCATCTGGTGGGTCATCAAGTGCTTTTACTATCCTCATGCACACATGCCATTTAAGATCCCACTTGTTGTTTCCACTTTTCTTAAATTAAAATTAAGTTCAAACAGATACTTACTTTTGAAATAACTTTCCTCCTGCCTCCCCTCAACCACATTTTCATCAAGACTGCAACTTTCAAACAAATCTATCTTATAACTGGAAAGTAGAACTTAGACAAGATCCACTGATGTATGCTCAATAAGTCACATAGAAGGTGGGAGAGTGGAGTATTATGGGTAAGTGCCAGATATGGTATACAGGTACATAAATGACGTTCAGATTGAGCTGCATGTTTTGTAGAAAACATAAGTTCAAACTCAACAAGGAAACACTTATTTCAGAGATAATAACTGTTTGAAATTCTTTTTAATTCTAAAAATGTAAAAGTCCAAAGCATGCCACTCCTGCCTGCTCACTTTCCATAATTCACTAATGTATAAGAACTGGAGTTTTTTTCCATTGCCTGTTTTCAACAGCTTGATCAAACAGAAACCCATATTGGGCTGTGCTTGGTGAATTGACTGGTATGTCTACATATGGAATATCATGAATACCCATTTTATTTTCCAACTACTTGAGGTATGAGATGATTGAATATGAGGTATGACTTGAAGCATTATCATGGTGATCCCATACCTTATTGGCCACATTTCCTTCTTGATTACATTGTGTACTTTTCCTTGTGGCACATTGATGGATTTTGTCTCTGGCTTTTGTGTTAATGGATTCTTATCTGTTACAAGGTACCACACTTTTCTTACCAAGGCTGTGGCACAACTTTTTTCAGGTATCTTCC
>NW_013753056.1:0-2613 GCF_000517525.1 Limulus polyphemus | reverse complement strand
TGTAGTTGACCAGTTCAAGAAAAAAAGGCGAACTGTGAAAGTGGTGTTGAGAGTAAATATTTGAAAGAATCAAATTCTGCTGGTAAAAAATTGAGTCTTGACTACTGTTCTTTATTTTGGTTGAGCTGGCATTGTGTTACATATTTAAGGATTTGTATCCAGTCCGTTTTTCTTTTCAATACCGTTTCATTACCAGTTCAGTTCAATCCATATTGCTAGTCGAGCGCCCTAACCACCTGGCCATTATAAAGCCCCCACGTTTGAAAGGGCGAACATGTTTAGTGGGATGGGGATTCGAACCCGCGACCTTTAGATTGCGAGTCGAGAGACCTAACCACCTGGTCATGCTGTTTAAACATAATAAGAGTGAATTTGTTTGAAGGAAATAAGAGAAGGTCTATTTAAAGAGGAAATCTGTTTAAAGGAAATATGAGTGAATATGTTTAAAGGAAATGTGAGTGAATCTGTTTAAAGGAAATATGAGTGAATCTGTTTAAAGGAAATATGAGTGAATCTGTTTGAAGGAAATAAGAGAAGGTCTATTTAAAGAGGAAATCTGTTTAAAGGAAATATGAGTGAATCTGTGTAAAGATTCACTCATGTGTACAGAAAAAAACGTATTAATATACACGTTAGTAATAATAGTTGGTTACATAATTGTTTTGTTTAGAGGATAAATAGTTTTAAAAATTAAATTATTATTGCGTTCATTGTTCTCATTATGTAATAACTTCTACCAGAATAACTGCTAAAATTCTGAAATAATAATTACAATTAATAATTAATAATCTTAATTATGAAGCTACAAAAATCTTCTCTGACCTCTATGCCCTACGTCATCAGTTGTTACCCAGGCAAACTACAAAACTCTTCTCTGACCTCTATGCCCTAGGTCATCAGTTGTTACCCAGGCAAACTACAAAACTCTCTTCTGACCTTTCTGCTCTAGTTCACGAGTTGGATACCCTCGCTGCTAGCGGTGTTTTCGTCTTTAATCTAAAAATACCTCCCGAAGTTAGGCCTACTTAACGATATTGCCGAACATCGAAGCAGAAATGTCACACATAAAGTTTCATGTTAGAACTTTCTTACTTACTAGATTCTAACTGATTCGATCACGGGATAAACAGGCCGTATGAATGAAAGTTTCTTTTTTCTCATAAACACTGGAAGTTTTTTGTTAAAAACATTAACTTCCGGTTATAGACAAGGCAGTTGAAGCAATGTCTGTTTATCTGCGTCGGTTATTCATTTCAGCTTTAAATAATGTTTTAAAAATATTATACAATATAAAAAAAAAGATTCTCAAACAGGTCTGTACCAATACCATTCTATTATTATCCAATATTGCAAGTCCCCCGGTGGGACAGCGGTAAGTCTACTTACTTACAATGTTAAAATCCAGGGTCCGATTCCCCACGGTGGACACTGCAGAAACCTCAATGAGGCTTTGCTCTAAAGCAAACAAACAAACAAAACAAAATTACAATTGGACAATTCAGAAATGAAGGCTAATCTACAAGGCTGACTTGCAGCTTATTCAGTAGTACATCGATTGAATAGCTAATCTGATAAAAATGAGTGCACAAGTTAACAAAATAAATTATCTGTAAAGAGGAGAAGCTTGTAGATTAGTTACACTAGTTTATACCCCATTGGTATATAGATAAATATACAAAAGTTATAATGGTTTTCCTTAACTTTCTAAATCGATCTAAATGGATAATAACGACAGAAGTTTCCTACTGACTATTAGGCTAAGCGTCTTACTCCATCTGTATGGATTTGTCAATAATAAGACAGCAAAAAGAGGTTATATAAGATGGGAAATAATATTTTTATTTGTGGAAATACTTTATATTGACAAACTAGGATTTGGATTATGTAACGTAAGAATTAGAAAAATAAAAAAATATTCCCTCCGAATAAAAAATTATATTCTCGTTTTCGATTCAGATCTGGCTATTACTACTATAAACTGAAATAACATTTCATTATTAATGGTAAAAATTAAGATTGTTTAATTATGTTGAAAAAAAGTTAAGATATTTTAGTTGAAAACTATGAAAATAAACAACATTTTCTTGCAGCTTTATAGCTTGTAATACTCAGCTTAAGTTGAAGATTTTTTCTCTCCCTCTTGTTAGAAATGTTTCTATAGAGACGGACGAATTAATATTGTCGTAACAATAAACAAGGGAAGATTTAATAAAAGAAAGCTTTAGTATCGGTTAATTTGGCGGGAAAACCAAACTCAGTTCCATTGAATTAAATCAGAGTCAGTAGGAGACAATCAAGGAAGTTTAAACAACTACATCTTTGATTCTAGCTAAATGACAAAAACTGTATATTACAGATTCGTTAGGCTTAACAAGAAGACACTTGAGATGTCTCGTTAGAGAGGTAATCCATCTTCAAATGAGTAATCACTTTATAACATTGAGTACAACAGTAATTACTCTGTAGTTCTGTTCAATTCCCCTACGAAAAATCTTATTATACTTGTAAATCCTCAAAGTTTATTAGATTAATTTAAAGAGTAATGTCATTAAGAACCATCGACTAGAAAAGGATACTTTAAGTAGGAGGTTGCTATTAAAATTGCTATACGTT
>NW_013753055.1:0-1514 GCF_000517525.1 Limulus polyphemus | reverse complement strand
ACTAATTTAAAAGTTATAGCATGAAAACTATAACAAGCACAAAATGGTTACAAGGTCGTCACATTGACCAACTGCGTATTGAAAGAGTTAAATGAATATCACAAGTTTTTAATTAAGGTGAATGTTTATATTTTATTTCCAGTTTCTGTACTACATCACTAACTATCTGTTCTCATCAATGTACAATGCAAAGAATTTTTTAAATTAACAAATGGAACTATGTACATACCTTTCAACTCTTTGCAGAAATTCAATATAATAGTATTAATAAATAGAATAATAAAAAGGAGATCAACGATTTTACTTGCACAAACATTTATTTGTAAAGTTAAAAAATTAAAAATATACAAGTTAAAAGAAACTTGAAACTCTACATGTATCGGTGTAAATAATTGCACCATCTTCAGAAGAATCCATCAAGAACTACACATAACACTGCTTATAAACCTAAGGTACATGTATAATTAGCATACAAGTACAATGGTGCAATTTACAACAATAATTTCCAAGAATTTATTTTAGTGGCTTCTGGGCCTAAATCTTTATTTAAATTTATTTTGTTTTTAACAATTTCTAAAGATTCTCTTATATCTAATTCATCTTTATCCATTATCTGTTTAAGAATTGTTACATTATCCCAATCAATAATATGTTTCAAATTCGCCAAAGTCGATTCACCCATTTTAAGTTTATCCACAGCATTTTGATGTTCTTTTGCTCTAAATTGAAGGTTCCTACTTGTCTGTCCAGTGCAATTTAGACCATAAGTACATGAAATTTTGTATATACCACATTTATTCCTCAATTCAATTTTGTCTTTCAAACCATTAATTATATGACTTAATTTTAATTGAGGAGTAAATGTTACTTGGCAATTCAAGTTTTGCCTAAACACACATTACCTATTTTTATTGATAAAGGCAAAATATGAGGCAAACATATTCTTTCTCTATTTTCCTTTTTTTGTTATTTCCAGTTTTGTACGTCCAGAAATTTGAAGTTTATTATACATACTATCTATGATTTGAGGTTGATACCCTCAATTAGTTGCTACCTGTTTTAAATACATTAATTCTAACATCAAATCCTCATCATATAATGAAATATTGATAGCCTTATAAACAAAAGACGAAAATGAGGACATTTTTTGTGACCATGGGTGACACGATCTCACATGCTATGTGCATCCCAAATTAGCTAGGAATATTCAGTGTTTGGTATGGGATAACTTTGAAGCATCTAGTTGGTGGAAGTGGGAAAAGGTAAAACTGAAACATAAGAATAATTTGAGTAAGAAATTGATTAACTTAATTAAGAATGATAAACATTCAAAAAAGAATTAAAAAATGAATAATGAGGTACTAAATGAGAAGTACACGAAGTTGTTAAACAACCCAAAAATAATAAATATGTCAAAGGAAAATATTACAACAGAACAACTTAAAATCTTGAGTTACATTGGACAGACAAGTAGGAACCTTCAATTTAGAGCAGAAGAACATCAAAATGCTGTG
>NW_013753054.1:0-1133 GCF_000517525.1 Limulus polyphemus | reverse complement strand
TCCTGAACCTGGCCCTGTAGACTTCTGACTGGTTTTGGGTTCCGTACCTGAGTTCCAGAGCCTCTACCAGTGCTCTATAGTTGTGTCTGTCGGCTGCTGTCAACTGTTCAAGTATTTCTAGTGGTTGTCCCTTCAAGCTCGTTGCCAGATATACAGTTTTCTGTTCCTCTGTCCATCCATTCATCTCTGCCAGTAGCTCGAATTGTGCTCTATATGCTTCCCACGGTGTCTTCCCATCGAATTCCTGTGGCTTCCTTCGCACTGGATCACTTCTATTACTGACATTCATATCTGGGATGTGACTGGATGCTTGATTTAGCATTTTGAAACAATGAGGACTTTCCAATACACAAATACATTTATCAATTCATGGCAAAGGAATTCCATGTGTCTGTATTACCTGCCTGAAGTCTATGCAGAATTTAAATGTTCCCTCCTTCTTCCTTGAAATCAGTATTAGAAATAGTAAAGTTTTTCTGAAGATTTTGTTATCTTTCTTTCCATATTTAATCAATCTCACCACTGGCAAACGTCATTGGTGCCCCAAGGAAATCTGCACAGTGACTATTTTATTGTACCCAATTCACCTGTATCTTTGTGATGAGGAGACTCTGTTGTCACACTCAAATAGTTATCTGGTCCAACAAACACACTCAGCAACCTTAGGTTCTTTTGTGAGTTTGTGTTTATTTTTACACAAGGTGCAGGTGAAACAAAATCAGCTTCACAGCCAGTTTCAGTCATATCTGTTCTAATCATTACACTTATAATCATTATACATTAAAAACCAGCATTGGCAGAAAGTTAACACTTAGAGAAATAACATTATGAACAATTGCAGCATGGTTTGTTGACTAAAAACAGTATTTGTTACACAGGTTCTATCATTACAGTAGATAATGGAAACAGACTATGCTGACTCTGTATAAAATCAAAGAAATCCACGTGTACATTGGAGGCACTATGACTTCTTCCTAAACATGTGCTTATTCAGTTTACTGTATCTACGCTACGATAGATCGGCATAGTTATACCACAAAATTGCAACTACTAGTTTCTCTTGTAACACATTCTGCAACAGGCTTATCCCTGAAATAACAATGTTCAATCCCAGGTCAGAAACAATATAATAT
>NW_013753053.1:0-1299 GCF_000517525.1 Limulus polyphemus | reverse complement strand
CGGTAATGCTAAAGTTGTGCTAACATTCTATTCCAACAGGTAGCTTCTATTATTATAATGCTAAAATTGGAGATAAACTAATATCACATGTCAACGGGTAGCTTGTATTATGGTAATGCTAAAATTGAGCTAACATTATATGCCAACAAATATCTTTTATTATGGTAATGCTAAAGTTGAGCTTACATTCTATGCCAACTAGGTAGCTTTTATTATGGTAACGCTAAAACTGGAGATAACATCTTATGCCAACAAGTAACTTTGATTATGGTAATGCTAAAATTGGGCTAACATTATATGCCAATAGGTTATTTTTGGTGATGCTAAAGTTGAGAGGCATTGTGTAGAAAGTGGCAACACTAGTTTCAAGCTCGAAAAAGAATTGGTGTAAATATTGTATTAAATTCTGTACACATGTTAACATACTATTCTGTACGGAACATTTCTTAACTGTGGTAAACAGCAAAAAAATGTCTCTAACACTGTAACATATACTATGTGTCATTACATTTGATTAATATTAAGTATCGACGTACTAGATCTTTGAATGAAATGCAGAACAATAAAATTATCTCGAACAGCAGGGGAATGACTCAAGCATATAGTTTTTAACATTTCCTTATTTTTCACCAATAATTATTTTACGTTACATTGTCTAGCCCGTTTCTATTTTTTAAGTAAATAGGATAGCACTCTTTACTTTACAAGAAGGTTTTGTTTATACCGTTGTGTCTATACCAAAGTTTTAAGTCAGACCAAACTCCTAATGCAGTATCCTACAATCCCAGATTGCTTAAATCAGTGATAACATAAGATAATATTTTGGGCTGTTCCATCCTCAAAACTAAATTAAAATGATTAGAAAAAAATTTAAACTCAGCCCTTTTCATTCATATACTTATCAAGCTTTTTCTTAAACTCACTTAAATTTACTGCCTCTATAACCTTTGAAGGCAACCCATTCCAAAGGCCAACCACCCTGTTAGAAAAATTAAACTGTCTTAGCTGAAGTTGACTCTTACCTTGCCCAAACTTATATTTGTGTCCCATAGTTCTACTATTCTCATTGTTAAATATAAAAAAGATGATACATCAACACTATCAATTCCATTTACAATCTTAAACACCTTAATCATATCCCCCCTAACTATTCTTTTTTTTTTAAAAAAAAAGACAAATGGAGAGATTTCAGCCTCTCGTCGTATGACAATATCTTCATCCCAGGCACCAGTCTAATAACCCTTTTCTATACCATTTTCAACAATTCAATGTCCTTCCTTAGGTAAGGAGCCTAAGACT
>NW_013753052.1:0-1135 GCF_000517525.1 Limulus polyphemus | reverse complement strand
ACATCATATTAAAGTAAGTGAACGTTTTGATATTAAGTATTTATGGACGTCCCAATTTTCTGTTTTCCCATTGTAACTGGATTTTTCTCTCCATTGGATCTTTATGTAGTTCGGTGTATTATCAATGCCATCGTATTGTGTTGTGGCTTATCAATACTGTTCTGTTTTTATGTTGATTATATGTCCTCTGACACGAGAGAATATTGTTTTGTGTTTTGTACTTTTCTTTCTGCTTGTTCGTGGTGTTTATTTTCTTTATCTTCAACTTTATCAAATGCTTCGAGTGTTCATTGCCAATATTTTTTTGCTGTGTTTTATTTCGACGTCCCAGTATTACAATTTAAATATTCTTTATTCTTGAAAGTAGTCAGGTTATGACTACCGTTTTTACACTGTTAGAGTGGTTTGGTACATAATTGAGGTCCTTTCTTGTATGTGTGGTTTTCCCCTAATCTCCTGTGACGTTTCAGTTGTGTCTTGATAACCACCACGTCTGGGAATGAGCGTTTTTGTTGTCTTCTAATATTTCCGTTGCGAGTTATATCTCGGAATTTTATCTATTCAGTTGGTTCATGAATTATTGAAAACGGAAAATTAGGAGCAGAAATGTAAGATAAAAAGTAATTAGTATCTAACAATTAGCAACTAATAACTGACTAATAATTAGGCTTAGGTTATCGTATAAATTACGAACCATGATTGAAATCCGATCGAAGCAACTTTACTGAAAATGCTTGGAGATTATCTGTATCTTTTTTTAAACCTTTAAAATACTGAGTATGAAAATTCCCTCTAAAATCTTATGTGCGTATTGAAGATTTCGCATTGATAGATATCCCAAATCAGAAGTATAAGCATTGGCATTATGTAACACATGATCATTCTTGCAATTCACTCAAGTGAAATATATTTTGTTAATTAAAACTTGTTTGATAGGATATCAAATCGTTAACTGATTATACATTCTTATTACTATCTAAAACATCTATATTATTATTCTGCTTGTTTGTATGTACGACCGTTACGCTTTCTGCATAAGCATGCGTAGTAAGAATGTTTCCCCAAGAAAAACCGCACATGCGCATTATTCACTCGATGACGAACAGTCTGCCTGCGGCAGAGAGCTGCAAAGCTC
>NW_013753051.1:0-4947 GCF_000517525.1 Limulus polyphemus | reverse complement strand
CATTAGATTTTATCAATAGTTGTTGTAGACAGAAAATAGAACTACTCTGAGAACCATTGTGGCCACGAACTGCTGGTGTCTGACCAAGAGAAGTAATCATTAGATAGGTTTGTAAAGTGTAAGAGAAGTCAAACTGAATCTAAGTCGACTGATTCGTTAAACAATATTTTTTTTAATTTCCAAACGTACCATGACGCTGGATTCGGCAATCCACAGTGATGTCATGCGAAGGATAATATGATGATTTTCATGTGGTTATTGACATTTGTTTTTCGAAATAACCTTCGTAACATCAATAAAACTAGAAGTTTATCTAGTAGTTACTAACAAATTGCTTCCAGAATTATTTTTTTTCAATCATTTCAGTCTGCGAGCTTTACAGTAACCTCAAATAAATAACAAGCAGAAAAGTCTCGTTTAACTTCACTGGACACAGCATCTGAATACAACTCACGATAACTGAACTGTAAAAGTAAATAGTTTAGGAGGTCCCTCGGTCAGCGCTAAATTTACGGACTCACAACGCTAAGATCTGGGGTTCGATCCACCGCGGTGGACACAGCATATAGCCTAATGTGACTTTGTTCTAAAGCTAACAAACAATTCAAGGTCTGGTAAAAAAAACAAAACAAAAAACTTGAAATGTTACGAAAAGAACAAGAAGGTTACAATTCTACACATTATTATAAACTTATGGATCTATAAGAAATTAAATTCTTCAACATTCTTTCAAGTCTTTTAAGTAGCTAATCCCATGGTAATAACTGGTAAATTAATAACTGTTAATGGATAATTTCATGATGTCAGAAAAACACGTAGGTTCAATAAGTCTTGATACAAAACGAATAAAACCATATAACCCTAGCGCTTTCGAAAGGTAGACATTTCTTCTTCAGTGGCAAACTAGGGAATGCATAGTGTCATTGTCTTAGTTTCATCTATAAAGTTGTTTTATTGTTTCAACCTATTCTCGGTTGAGCTCTTGTTAATTGACCTCTGACCTTCATTTTGTAACCACTTTTGCTTGTGTGTATATATTATTCAGATATGTCAATACTCCATTACGCCTTGTAATAATATTTAATTTCTTTCAGATATGCCCAAAGCCTTGTTGAAACTTGCCAGAAACCCTATCTTCGTTTGTCACACTGCTAGTTTGACGCTACGAATAATAGGCTTCTCAGGTTACTTTGTCTTTATGCCTAAATATATGGAGAATCAGTTCCGTCAGTCAGCCTCTACAGCGAGTTTGTTCTCGGGTAAATCATTTTGTTGTTACGTGAGATTGTACTTTTTGATACTTATTCTAACTTCAATATCTTATTTATGTATTGCTTAATCTCATTTTTAAGTCTCAAAACTACATTTATATTTTGTTATATGTATTGTTGTTGTTATTTCCTTACGCAAATGTTGAATTCGAGTTACGTCCTAAATCAGGGCTTTAGACTTCAACTTCTATATGTAAATACTCCCCATCAAAAGTATTCGGTCACACCTTGAAGATACGAAATGACTCATCCAACATGCTTTACACGACGGGCGCTCTGCAATTGTGGACGCACAGACATATCAAATAGTAATATTAGCAGTGACGCAATGTATGCAAAATGCCAAAATATCGTGAATAAGGTGATTAAGAGAGGTTGTTGGAACTGTGAAAAATCAGTAAATAAAACAGTCATAACTGATAATCATATGTGACCTACTGAGGTATATCGTGAACTTGACCAGTATAACTTGTAGAAAATAACCAGGTAGTCCAAAATCACTATTGGAATGTGACAAACGTTCACTTATTGGGATTGCAAAAAGTTGCAGAAAGTCACCTTTGCAACAATTCAAAGTATGAGCATAAATGAGACTATTTTGAATGGACTTTTACCAAACATTATTCTCATGAAAGTTCGGCAGAGATTAGCCACAAATTCTGTATTTGAACAAAACGTATCGGTATTTATGACATTAATATCAAACCTTCTAGCCACACTTGTGCCCCCCCCCACTCTCACACATACACAAGACATGGAAAAAAAGCAGCTGCATCTCTGAAAAATCGGGGCAGTCTAAACCAGCCACCTCAAGTAGCAGTCACAAACATCAAATAATCTTTGCAGTGAATCTTAATTTCAAAACAATACTACGGAAAATAGAAACCCTAATACAAGGACTAAGCAGAACCATGCTATCATAAAATAATGTGGTAAGGAAAACGTTTTTTATCTACCAAATTAGGCTTACACACAAAGGAATTTCAAAGGAAATGAAGCAGACAGCTGTGTACAAAAGTTAAGAGTGAACAGAACTTTCTGACCTTCGACCTGCTTTATAGAAATCACCATTTGTTATAGAAGACTCGACTGAGTTTTTAATCATGTGTGTGTGTGTGTGTCATTCAATTATTTCACTTTTAAATTTCCTTTAGTTACAACCATAACACACAGTTTAAAAAAACACCAACATAACAAACCTGTTGAATTACAAGACAATCATGCTTGCCATAAAGAGCTTATAGTCCCAGTCTAAGTATAACCCTTGGGGGAAGATTTAATCGGAATTTGACTCCCTGCACTACGAAAATATAAACCCCCAACAAGACACAGTTCTAAGAACTTAGGAGTGACAGTAGAGAAGAAAAACAAACATAATTTCTGTGTCTTTAAAAGGACACAAAACCAATCTGTCAAATTATGTTTGCTGAGACACAAACCATTGATGCTTTGTAACTTCTATTCTTTATTCTGAAATAATACCGGTGGGGAGCAGTAACTTTACGGACTTACAATGTTAAAATCCACGGTTCGATTCTCGCTGTGGAGCAGATAACCCAATGTCGCTTTCAACAAAACAAACAAATAATAATAGTGATAATCAAAGTAAATTTAATAGTATCATGAAGTTCTCTCCGTCACTACCAGAGGGCCATGATTAGATGACCACAAATACTCTCTATAATCAGTTATTTATTCGCTTGTTCTTAAGCGCAAAGCTACACAATGGGCTACCTGTGGTCTTCCCACTGCAGGTATTGAAATCCAATTTTTAGCGTTATAAGCCCTGAGACTTACAGCTGAGTCAATGAAAGCGTGTCGTTGTTGGTTCCAGTGTCATTGTCTTAGTAAGTATAAGAATGTCAACTTTCAAATATAATTCAACTTCATTTCTTTCCGCAGTGATCGCTGCGGTAGTATCTTGACTTAAGAGCTCATATGTTAATAAATCTCACTAAATTAATTTTTCATATTTGACTCTTTGTTGTACACGGCAAGAATGATAAACAAGAAAAACATGGTTATGGTAATTATATTTTATTTATGGAAATATTACCAGGAGCAACAAGCATCTTGACAATGTTAGTGGGAATAATGTTGGGAGGAGCAGTGATTAGGAAATTCAAGCCCCGGCCTCGTTATTTGACCGGATATATGGTTGGTGTGGAATTCTTCAGCTTGGCTGGACTTTTTGCTTCTATGTTCATTGGCTGTCCCTCACTCGATATGGCGGGAACTACGTTGGTTGGAAATGAGTAAGTTTCCTTTTGATAAGAAGGTTTCGTATAAACTAATAAAGAACATGTTAATAACGTTTAAAATACGTTTAGTGCTGTATGTTAATTATTTGCAATTAGACCCAGAAGACATAACAAAACTTATAGTTAAAGTTCTTTGATATCACCAAAGTAATACGAGAGTCGTGACAAATAAAACTGTATTAGAGATCAACGTGTGAAAAGACTTTTTAAGTGATCGTCTAACTGCGCATGCGCAGTATATTTTAACCCAAATCTTTTCTACCACCTGGGATGAAAGTTTCTTGTACTGTTTTTCATGTCAAATCTAAGTAATAATCGCAACTTTCTTAAATAACTTTGAGAATCTGGCTCACATGCTCAATAACCTTATATGTTTTGTATTTTATAAATCTATTCCGCAATATTTTTATTTACGATATATGTACGATTTGTGAAAAGTGAATTCTCATATAGCAGCATGGTTTCAAAATAACTCTATAATACGTAAATATATATATATACGTAAAAACGTATAAACAATTTAATGAGATATGCTGTTATGAAGTGTATAATAATCATATTGTTTTATAAGCGTTTTATGTTGTGTTTTTTACATATCAACTGCTAACAAGTTAGTTAACTTCGTATGTTGAGTTGTTTTCGTTATCTACCACCAGGTTAAATCTGAACAACGAATGTAACAATGGATGTGGCTGTACTCAGCATGTCTTTGAACCTATCTGTGGACCAGACGGTCACTCTAATTATTTCTCTCCCTGTTTTGCTGGGTGTAAAGCATTAAATAACACAGATGAAAACCTGGTGAGAATTTATGTCAACTTATTCATTACACATGTGTGTGTGTGTATCACATTTATCTATTTAATTAACAAAGATAAAAACCTGGTAAGAATTTATGTCAACTTATTCATTACACATGTGTATATATCACATTTATTTGTTTAATTAACACAGATGAAAACCTGGTGAGAATTTATGTCATCTTATTCATCACACGTGTGAGTATCATAAATAAAATCCAGCTTACAAATCTGAATCAATAATCTTCCACCATCACATGTCAAGTAATTTACTTAAAATTTACACCGATAAAATTGATTGCTTTACACTGTCATTTTACGAACTCGTTTCATTGTTTGATGCTCTAGATAATTTTAAAAAAAAACGTATCATGGGAATAAAAGTTCGTTCATATTCAGTTTTTCATAAAATATTATTAGCGCCATCTTATCAACTTCCTTGCATACTCCTAGAATTACCGACAGGGTTTAAACCTATGCATTGTTTAAACACTTTAAAAAAGACTGTTGGTTACAGGGTTCTTTATAACGCATGGGTCACAAAAAAGACTTTGTTGGTTACTAGGTTTCTTATAACATATAGGTCACAAAGAAGACTTTGTTGGTTATGGTGTT
>NW_013753050.1:0-2568 GCF_000517525.1 Limulus polyphemus | reverse complement strand
CGAAACCCGGATTCTAGCGTTGTAAGTCTGCAGACATACCGCTGTGCTACTGGGGGGCTTTTCGGACTTAAAACAATCTTATACTAATTTGTGGGTCGTACTAACTGGTTTGCCTAACTGGTTGTTTATGTTTAATTACGTGTTTACTAGTTTGTGGGCCCCCCAGTGGCCACAGCGGTATGTCTACGGACTTACAATGCTAGAAACCGGGTTTCGATACCCGTGGTGGGTTGTAACTCTATTTAAGCATATATCTTGTTATTAAATAAAATATAAAATTCATCAAGGTTGTTTAAGCTCCAACCGATACAATGGGTTATTTGAGTTCTCTCAATTGCGGTAATCGAACCCCTTATTTTAGCGTTATAAGTCTGTAAACGCCCCACTGACCCACCGGGTGACGGAGAATCAAATGGAACGTCATATGATACATTATTATACATTATTAACGGTAGTTTAGATTTTAAATATAAAAAAAGTTACACTTTTTTTTATTCTAACAACATTTTTCCGAACGTTTATAAAACCAATATGGTTAAAATATTATTAGACCATGCCTATAAAATATATAGTACCTTTAAATACTTTATACGTCATTACAAAGCATTAAAATAGTTTTTGATTAAAAATGATTTTTCAGTTAATAATATGTAATAAAGTTTTGAGTCGGCTCGAACAGGTAACGGAAAAAAAGCTTTATTTAGAAGTTTATCAGCGTACCAAATGTACAGCATTTGGACAAAGTTTTCATATCAATAACTACAAGTAATTTAACTAGACACAGGAATACACACAGAGTGATACATAGTTATTTAGATAATGTTAAAAATCCTAAAACATAAGATTGGGTGCCAAAACATTACGACTATAATACTACCACAAACTAGTTTGTTTGTTTTTAATTATGCACAAAGCTGCACAAGGGCTATCTGTGCTCTGGGGAATCAAGATCAACACCTTAACTCGCTAAATTGTTATCCTGAAAAGCAATGGTTGTCGACTTGTCATTCAAGTTTTAAGCCGATACGATACGATGATTCTCTGGTATTTAATAATCTTCATCAAGTAGATAAAAAATTGTTTACAATATCTAGATAGCCACCGTAAAAACTATTGATCATACAGTAGAACATCACTTGGTTCTTTGTAATATTTTATTACATATGAATAAGGCAAGTCTTGAATGTAAAGTGTATCACAAAAGACATTTACGCCGCTATCCATTTCACTAACCATCTATGAAGACGACGGTATCCTAGCACCCGTTTTAACAGTTCGGTCGCTCAGAAATCCATAGTATGAGAACACGGTTAATTCTCCAGCCGCTTGAAGTATGCGACGGTTGAACAAATATGTCGTGGAAACAGCTTGTATACACGTGATCTGTGCCGTTTTTTCAACAAGAAATACTGTTTAGTTAAGTACTGTGACCAAAGCTTTGTGAATGATTTTTGTCACTGACGATTTGTTGCAGGTCTCTTTCTGGTGATCTAATTTGATCCAACTTTATGATCTGAGTGTATGAATATTATGCGTTAGAAAATCTATTACACACCGTTTACAGTGGCATCATTCTGTCCATGAAATGTCAAACAATGACAAAATGTAGTTCTGATACATTCCGTTCTACCAAGACTTCATACCTGTTATAGATTTATGCAACATGGTGATTAACATATTCAAAATCGTTTTAGTATAATGTTCAACCATTTGTATACACAAGACTATTTCTTACAAACCTGCATTAGGCAGTGAGTCTAAATCGAAGCTGAAAATCAAATACATACATTTCTACAAAGTAGAAACATTCACATCAGATAATAGTCAAAGAAAGTCATATGTAGCAAGAAAGGAGTCCGGACATTTGAAATAGAAGCTTAAGGAGAAAAAACTTACACTTAGAAAATAGAATTAAGATAAAATAAATTGGAGAAAAACGTGTTCAAAATATTGACAGTGAAAAGGGGGAACAGGGCATTTATTTAAAAAATAATACGAATAAAGAAGAAAAACTAATTCAGCTACAGAGTGATAAAATTTTAATAAGCAAACAAATAGTTAAAAATCGCTTTAGAAGAGAAATAATCGTTTTTGTAAAATGGTTTTCATCAGAACTAAAACTGTATAGGTGTCTTTAGTGTCTACTATTAACTGCATAAGGTTTAATTTCTAAAAGGGAAACGAGTAGCATTTGAATCCTGTTTTCTGATCGATAGCAAGGCAGTTTTTTTGGGGGTTCTATATCTGCCGTGGACAAAGTTCAGGTAGCTCATTGAACAGATTTTCACGTAAAGAAATATTAATCAAACTCTTAGCTTTGAATAATTTACACATAAACAAAAATTTTTTTTTTCGAATACAGAGGCTTAAATACATTATAGTAAAGCGATTTCGAACATGCACACCACCAATACAACAACAGCCTATAAAGCCACAAGGCTCAGTATGACCAGGTGGTTAAGGCACTCGACTCGCAATCTGAGGGTCGCGGGTTCGAATCCCCGTCACACCAAATATGCTCGCCCTTTCAGCCGTGGGGGTGTTATAATGTGACGGTCAATCCCACTA
>NW_013753049.1:0-1135 GCF_000517525.1 Limulus polyphemus | reverse complement strand
GCAACTTCCCAAGGGCTCTTGAGTTTAATATATCTCGGAAGTTGTGTGATATAATTTGTCAGGGTATTGTTGCCAAAATATTTCATATAATTATTGCTGCGTAATATCATGTACAGCTGATCCATTCAGAATAATAGGTAATATAATTATTTATAACAGTTTATAATGGCAGTTGATTGAGAGTGGCTTGAGGGATCCCCCCTATTAAACTTCTCAGGATATTCTTTCCATTATAGAAATACTGTTAGTTTTTATCCCTTCCTCCTTCAAACAATATTTCTTCTACAGCATATACAACGTTTGAGGACTTGATAACACGTTGTAATTCGGATTCCTAAAATGTTCCATCTAATTCTTCTCCTAGACAGTCTTGCAGTTTGTACACGGGGGGTTCTCCTCAATGTTTTTGTAAATTATAAATATTTCGTCTGTCTATCCAGGCATATATATCATTCCTTAAATTCACATTTCGTTTTAGTAATTCCAACTTGATCACCCACTTGGAATCGGAATTTCACTGATGTGTGTGTGGTCTGTAGAGAGTTTTCCATACCACAGTCTGATCAGTGTGATTAACGTCTACTGGTCTCATTTTAATACTGTCAAAATACGACCTATTATAGGCACTGACTAAATTTTTAACACTGATATGTACTTGAATGTTCCATTATGGGTAAAACAGCGCCAAATTTTAGTTTTAAGAGTATTATTAAAACTTTCAACTATAGAGGCTTTTGTTTCATTATGTTTAGTAAAGAATTGAGTATACTGTTCCTTGAGATAGAGTCGAAACAGTCTTTTAGTAAATTCTTTTCCAGCATCAGTTTGAAGTTTACAAGGGTTTTGACCTTGTTTTAAAATCTGCTCGGAAGCCTTTACGAGTGTCTTTCCTTTCTTATCTTTGAGTGGAACAACTCATGCATATTTCGAAAACACATCAATACACGTCAGCAAATAAGTTAGATAGATCTACTAAATCAGCCTACCACTGCTCATCAGTACAAGAAATGATCACTCTGTTTCTCGATACACGTCGTTACACTCATCAATTACTATATTTCTAGAAAATGTATACCTTATAGGTCTATGCAATGTATACGTTTCTTGTTCTCGTAGCCAGTCCTTGACTTGATTT
>NW_013753048.1:0-1134 GCF_000517525.1 Limulus polyphemus | reverse complement strand
ACTCTTATGATATCTAGCTATTTAAAGTAAATCCTAATTACGTGTAAATTCAGTTTGTTTACACAAAATAAAGAATATAAGCTGTAATTTTGTTCCTTCTTCATAATTTTAATACAACGATGGTCATGTACACTATTATAATATCTAGCTATTTAAAGTTACTCATAATTACGTGTAATCTTGTTCCCTATTTATATCTTAAACAAAACCAACTTGATTTTCAGCAAGATAATATCTAGTTAATTAAAGTGACTGCTAATTACGTGTAAATACTCTTTGTTTACTATAAACAAAGGATATAAACTGTAATCATGTTCCTTTTTCATATGTTTAACACAACTAACTCCATGTACAATAAAATAACATCTAGTTTTTTAAAATGACTCCTAATTACGTGTAAATAGTCTTTGTTTACTATAAAATAAAGAATGCAGGCTGTAATCTTATTCCTTTTTTACAGTTTTAACAAAACTAACTTCATGTACACCATTATAATATCAATTTTTTAAAGTGACTCCTTATTACGTGTAAATATTCTTTGTTTACTATAAAATAAAGAATGTAAGCTGTTATTTTGTTCCTTCTTCATAAGATTAACACAGCGATGTTAATGTACACTATTATAATATCTAGCTATTTAAAGTAAATCCTAATTACGTGTAAATTCTGTTTGTTTACACAAAATAAAGAATATAAGCTGTAGTTTATTTCCTTCTTCATAGGTTTAACCATACCATGTTCATGTACAATAAGATAATACCTAGCTATTTAAAGTGATAAATAATTACGTGTAAATACTCTTTGTTTACTATAAAATAAAGAATGTAAGCAGTAGTCTTGTTTCTCTTCATAAGTTTAACACAACCATGCTCATGTACAATAAGATAATATTTTATGTTTTAAAGTGACTTCTAATTAAGTGTAAATACTCTTTGTTTACTATAAAATAAAGAATGTAAGCTGTAATCTTGTTTCTCCTCATAAGTTTAACACAACCATGCTCATGTACAATAAGATAATACTTTGTCTTTTAAAGTGACTCCTAATTAAGTGTAAATACTCTTTGTTTACTATAAACAAAGGATATAAGCTGTAATCATGTTCCTTTTTCATATGTATAAAACAACCAACTCC
>NW_013753047.1:0-1135 GCF_000517525.1 Limulus polyphemus | reverse complement strand
ATAACAAAGAAGAGAATAGTGTGATGGTATCTACAGCAAAGCAATTCGAATGGGGGGGGGGGGGGAAGAGCACCTCAGCCAAAGGTGTTGGAGTTATGAACTCCAACTGTTGACTGGTGCAGGTATATTCTTATACATCATAACATTTGATCAAAACAAGGTCTTTTCGGGCAAGGATTTATCAATTAGCAAGGCAGTTATCACAATGTGCACTTATATGGATGTTTAGGATGTCAAACGGCAAACAAATAACTTTAGGAAGTAATAAATGGCATTTGGAACAATATTTCACAATCACACATTGATAAACACATAAATACAAGGTGTACTGGTCTGTGTTACTCAAATACAAAATTATTGTGGATATGCAAATTTGTTTGCTTTTCTCTTGCATTTTCTCTAAAAAATACACTATGTTAATGATAAGTTGATCCTTCAGCTGTAATTATCCATTGTTTGCAAGTCCTGTATTTATCATCTATATGTTTCCATAATTATTTCCAATACTGTACACTGGACTTAAATAAAACTTTGAAACACTATATCGATTTGGATGGCTTTGAAATAGTTCTTTGGTCTTAATACAATACTAAGAATCATACAGACAACTGACCAGATTATATGTATCAACAATAGATACTACAGTACCTTAACTTTATATTCTAGCTAAAATTCCAGTTTGACAATAACTAGTGCCATGCCTTATTTTGATATGATAGCTAAAATATACGTTAAAAATAGCTAGTACCGGACTCTAGCTAACTATCGAATAACCAATAGTTAATGCCGGTTTAACTGATTTATAGTTGTTGCAGTACCTTAGCTTTATGTACTATATAAAATGTAAGTTCTTTGCGTTATATTCTTGCTAAAAATTCACTTGAACAATAGTTAAGACCCGTCACGAGCTTTATGAGGTTAACATTCACGATATCTTGTATAACAATAGTTAAGACCCGTCACGAGCTTTATGAGGTTAACATTCACGATATTGTGTATATATTTACGTATTTTAAATTATATTTATTCTGCTTAAGTTTGTTTGTTTTGAATTTCGCTCAAAGCTACACGAGGGTTATCTGCGCTAGCCGTCACTAATTTAGCGGCATAAGGATAGAGGGAAGGCAGCTAGTCA
>NW_013753046.1:0-1136 GCF_000517525.1 Limulus polyphemus | reverse complement strand
AGTAATAGTCAGTTTCTGTATGTCCTGAAAATGCGAGCGCGATTCGAGTGCCCCCTAACCACCGGGGCCATTTGTTAGATTTTACTTATTTTATTCAAAAACACAAACCTTTTATCTTGCATTTCGACTGCCTCTTCCTGTAGCGTTAAATTTTGAAGATAAAAACAAACACAAATGAAGTAACGAGGAAACATACAAATCGTTTTGGCCGAAATCATATTTATTACAGACATAAAAATTAAATTCAATGCACCTTTTTTTATGATGCCTACATAGAATAAAATGCCGAAGTTCATGACAAGTTAGCAGTCCAGATATACCAATCGTTAATACATTCCAAATTATACAGTTTTGCGGTGGTCTAATGTATATTACAATATAATGAACTCAACTGATGATAATTTTAAATATTGTTGTGCTAGTTAATTTGTACAGTTCATCTTAGTTCTAATAATGCAGTTTATGATGACCCCCTACGGACAATTTGACGGACACACTCGCGGAGCTTGATATACATACACCCAAGATTTGTGTCTCCGAGTTACGTCAGAACATCTACGTAATACATGAGGTACGTCCTGATGTAATAGGTTAACTCAGAATAGTGTGTGTTGTGTGATAAGGATGATGAATGTCTACTTTAACAACAGAGCACCACCTCGTGTTAGAGAACTAGAAATTGTCAGGTAAGATTGGTCACTTGGGTGACTATTACCGATCATTTACAGAACGATTTTATTACAACACAGTTTTAATATTCAGACGAATAGCATGATAATTCAAACAATTTATTCATTGTAGTAAGACAATACAGCTTGAGGGATTGTTATTTCTCTCTTCCCTGATTCAAACAGTTTATTTATTGTAGTAACACAATACAGCTTGAGGGATTGTTATTTCTCTCTTCCCTGATTCAAACAGTTTATTCATAGTAGTAAGACAATACAGCTTCAGGGATTGTTATTTCTCTCTTCCCTGATTCAAACAGTTTATTCATTGTAGTAAGACAATACAGCTTGTGGGATTGTTATTTCTCTCTTCCCTGATTCAAACAGTTTATTCATAGTAGTAAGACAATACAGCTTCAGGGATTGTTATTTCTCTCTTCCCTGATTCAAACAGTTTATTCATAGTAG
>NW_013753045.1:0-1136 GCF_000517525.1 Limulus polyphemus | reverse complement strand
ATCCCACTATTCGTTGGTAAAAGAGTAGCCCAAGAGTTGGCGGTGGGTGGTGATGACTAGCTGCCTTCCCTCTAGTCTTACACTGCTAAATTAGGGACGGCTAGTGCAGATAGCCCTCGTGTAGCTTTGCGCGAAATTCAAAACAAACAATATATTAGCCATGGACCTAATCAGCCTCAGACAACGGGAAGCCCTTCCAGATCCCACAGCTAAACCCTAATGCAGACATCTTCTGTCCTGTCAGAAGTCACATTCCAGATATGAGTGTCAGCAATAGGGGTGGTCTAGTACGAAGGAAGCCACAGGAATTCGATGGGAAGGCACCATGGGAAGAATATAGAGCACAATTTAAGCTTCTGGCAGAAATGAATGGATGGACAGAGGAGCAGAAGGCAGTGTACCTGGCAACAAGCTTGAAGGGACAACCACTGGAAATACTTGGACAGTTGTCAGCAGACGACAGGCACAACTATAGAGTATTGGTAGCTGCTCCAGAACTTGGGTATGGAACCCAGAATCAGTCCGAAGTCTACAGAGCTAGGTTTAGGACTAGAGTCCGTGCTAAAGGGGAGAGCCTGCAGCAGCTGGCACAGGATTTGGAAAGTATGGCACACAAGGCCTACCCAACTGCGCCACCCAATCTCCTCAAGTTGTTGCTGAGGGATCAGTTTGTAGATGCCTTGGATAGTCCACAACTGAAGATACAAGTAAAGCAAGCACACCCCTCTACTATGCAGGATGCAATGGCCAGAGCTCTTGAACTCCAATCCTATGTTAAGTCCAGCACAAAGATACCAAGGTTGGTACAGTCATCAGGATTCAAGGCCAGAAAAGGGCAGCTTTCAGAGGTTTGAGGGACATTGCTGGCACTGTAACAAACCAGGGCACAAGAAAGCTCAATGCTGGGAACTTCAGCACAGGGAAGATGCCACACCAGGAAAGGCTGCTACCCAGAAAGGTTGTTGGAACTGTGGAGAGCAACGACATATGAGGAGCCAGTGTAAGAAGAATACTACAAATAAGTCAGCTTCGGGGAGACCAGTAGTGGTTGGTGTTGAGGGACGCCCACCAACCCCCATTGTGAAAGTCCCAACATCTAGGTGTAAAATGCCAAGCACACATAGTGTTTACGTGAC
>NW_013753044.1:0-1136 GCF_000517525.1 Limulus polyphemus | reverse complement strand
CTTCTTAGTCGAGCATGGTCACCACTAGACCAGGCCTGGGTCTTTGTGATGTAAATCCAGTGTTTTTTTTTTCAACAATAATCTAATACTTTAAAACACAGTGTGTATCTGTCTGTCTGTTTCTCGGTCACGCACTGATGTCATATCAACTTATTACGTAATTTAAGTAGTTTTGGCTTCCTGTCAATTAGAAGCGAGTAGTCTACGATTGATAGAAAATTAAAGATATATTTGGACTAAAATGTACAAAATATTGCACCATTTTTCGCAATTTGAAAACTTATCTCTGTTAAATCGTCGAGTTACGCCAGAAAGGACGTAAATATACTTTAGTAAACATTATATACTACATATTAAAAGCTTATTATAGTTTTTAAAAAGGTCTAACGTTAGGTTGTAGAATAATATTAGAATATTATTTATTGATAGTATTAAGTGAACTAAATCAAAAACGTACACAAGTTACAGAGTTAATTTATCGAATATAGGCTTAAATAATGTTAGGATTAACACAAACGGACTTACAGACTTTAGTATGTGCGATCAGAATTCCTTTGTGTTATTCTAGAAATCCTGTATTTCAAGAAGTACTGTTGCAATAAAGATACTAATTTGGCCGTAAATATTTTGCGGGTCTCTGTTAGTCTACATATAATGAATTTACAGCACAAGAATATCATTATTTATGAAAACAGTATTGTTATTAAAACATTTTTATTTAGAGTATAATATTTATGGCTACAACGCTTTACCAGGTTGAACGTTGTAACCATAGATATTACACTCTATATATCCGACAATAAACAGGTTTTAATTATTATATAACATGGTAGTTCCTTTAATATTGCAATTCAAAAATATATTTTGCTCGTAATTCAGTAAAAATATAACATATTTCTGTTGTCTTACTGAGGTAACATGACACCTCTACTAATGAAAAGTCTGAATTGTTTTCTGCTGAAAACTCTTCCAAATCTATATGTTTTTTGAACATAGGGCCCCCCAGTAGCACAGTGGTATGTCTGCGGACTTACAACGCTAGAATCCGGGTTTCGATACCAGTGGTGAGCAGAGCACAGATAGCCCATTGTGTAGCTTTGTGCTTAACTTAAAACAAACAAACGTGAACATAGGAG
>NW_013753043.1:0-1134 GCF_000517525.1 Limulus polyphemus | reverse complement strand
AGTTTATTCTTTCTCGATACAAACTTTTAGTACACAGTAATTCCACAAACAGTATGTTTCTCGTCACTTTAAACTTAACTACTTTTGTAATACACGCTATAAATCACAGCGATTCACAATCTCGATAACAAAACACACACTAGCTCGAAACAGAATCGTAAATTACCCGGAATTCTCATCATTCACTTATTTCCGCAGGCTTTCACTGCCAGGTTTATATACTAACGAAGGGGCGTCTCGAATACACGCGGGCGTCCCCGATTATTCATGATCATTCGAGAAATTCATCACATGTCACCAGCGTCACGTGACTTCCGCTGTCGTAACACTATGCACCTAAATCTAAGGTCTAGTTTAGAAGTATAAAGCTAAATTTCTGTCATTATTATTACATATAAATCAAAACCTAAGAATAAAAAGATGGAAATAACAGGTCTAACATTAATGTTAGATCTAGATGTACTAGCGACTTATCCTATATTTAAGTTTACTCATTCTATCAATATAAGCCTCTAGGCTTATATTATGTTATAATTACACCCTTCTCTACAGTGTGTGTAATTTTCGTTCCAGCAATTTCAGACTTGTCTCCTGTAGTGTTCATGTAGTTAAACCTATCGAGTTTTAAATGTGATTTAGCAACTGCCAGTAATTTATATGTTGCTCATAAGCATGATTTACCAGCATACACACTCATCTGCATTGATTTTCTTCCTGTTGTGTAACATCAATTAATATGAGTATGGGTGGTCTAAATAATGGCAGTTAAAGTGAAACAAGGTCCAGATGCGCCTAACTAGTCCTAAGTTGCAACTATAAATGTGTTACGACAGCGGGGGTCACGTGACGCTGGTAACACGTCATATTCTCGAAGGTTCCTGAATGCTCGAGCGTTTACTAGATTTCGGTATTCTTTGTACATATAAGATGGTCAAGACGTGACGGCAACAATGTGTAATTGAACTGCGGACAGAGAGAGACGTGTTGTTGAGTTGAGCACGTGAGACGTTTGTTGCTATAATTATAGCGTTTGTTATAGCGCGACTGTGGAAATTAAGTGTATTGCAAAGTTGTGTTCAGAAAGAATAAACCAGTTTTATTTGAGAAAGGACTTGTATCGCTAATGTTTCTTCG
>NW_013753042.1:0-1136 GCF_000517525.1 Limulus polyphemus | reverse complement strand
ATTTCAGTTGGATGTTGATAAGTTGGAATTAGCAAAGGATTATCTCTTTCATTGTTTGTAACATACACTTCAGTTAGATGTTGATAATTTGGAATTAGCTAACGATTATCTCTTTCATTATTTGCAACATACACTTCATTTGGATGTTGATAAGTTGGAATTAGTTCAGGATTATCTCCTTCGTTGTTTGTAACAAACACTTCAATTGGACTTTGATAAGTTGGAATTAGTTAAGGATTATCTCTTTCATTGTTTGTAACATACAGTATAGTTGGATGTTGATAAGTTGGAATTAGCTAAGGATTATCTCTTTCATTGTTTGTAAAATACACTGTTAATTCGTTGGAAGTAGGTAAGGATTATCTATTTCTTTGTTTGTAACATACACTTCAGTTGGATGTTAATGAGTTGGAATTAGTTAATGATTACCACTTTCATTGTTTGTAACTTACACTTCAGTTGGATGTTAATAAGATGAAAGTAGTTACGGATTATTTCTTTAATTGCTTGTAACATACACTTCAGTTGGATGTTGATAAGTTGGAAGTAGTTAAGGATTATCTCATTCGTTGTTTGTAACATACATTTCAGTTGGATGTTGATAAGTTGGAATTAGTTAAGGATTGTCTCCTTCGTTGTTTTTAACATATACTTCAGTTGGATGTTGATAAGTTTTAATTGGGTAACGATTAACCCTTTCATTATTTGTAACATACACTTCAGTTAGATGTACTCAAATTGGAATTAGTTAAGGATTATTTCTTTCATTATTTGTAACATACACATCAGTTAGATGTTGATAAGTTGGAATTAGCTAAGGATTATCTCCTTCGTTGTTTGTAACATACATTTCAGTTGTATGTTGATAAGTTGGAATTAGCAAAGGATTATCTTTTTCATTGTTTGTAACATTCAATTCTGTAGGGTGTTGATAAGTTGGAAGTAGTTAAGGATTATCCATTTCATTGTTTTTAACATACACTTCAGTTGGATGTTGATAAGTTGGAAGTAGTTAAGGATTATCTCATTCGTTGTTTGTAACATACACTTCAGTTGGATGTTAATAAGATGGAAGTAGTTAAGGATTATCTCTTTCATTGTTTGTAACATAGAAATCAGTTGGATGTTTATAAATT
>NW_013753041.1:0-2079 GCF_000517525.1 Limulus polyphemus | reverse complement strand
TCTTTACTGAACATTGTTTATGTCTAATTCACTTCTTTCCATAAGGGGCAATACTCACCATTGTTATGTCGAGTTCACCTCTGTTTGTCAGTGTGATTACGAACCATTATTCATGTCTACTTCACTCCTGTCTATCAAAGGCAATACTCACCAATGTTATGTCGAGTTCCCTTCTGTCTATCAGGAGCATTACGAACCATTGTTTATGTCTAGTTCACTTCTGTCTATCAGGGGAAATACTGACCATTGTTTATGTCTAGCTCACTTCAGTCTATAAAATAGCAGTTTCAATGTAGCTATAAATATAGCTTATAGACAGAAAGAGAGAAGATAAGAAAGTAGTTTCAATATAGCTATGGTTATAGTTTATAGACAGTAAAAAGGGAAAATAATATAGCAGTTTCAATATAGCTATAGTTATATTTATAGACAGTAAAGAGGGAAAGTAATATAGCAGTTTCAATATAGCTATTGTCGTAGTTTACAGACAGTAAAAACTGAAGATAAGAAAGCATTTATAATAGTTTATAAATAGTAAAGAGGGAAGATAAGGTAGCAGTTCCATTAAAGCTATGGTCATAGTTTATCGAAAATTATTATGTTTATGCTGCTTTGGCAAATTATACACCAAAGCACGAGATTGAAATTCTGGAAAATGATTCGTTATAACTAACGTCAATGAATGAATCGTAGGGAAGCAGACGACTGGGAGAAATTTTCCATTTCTCTAGGATATGACGTGGCTAGGCTACTGTTAAACAATCTATATGACGTGGCTAGGCTACTGTTAAACAATCTATACGACGTGGCTAGGCTACTGTTGAACAATCTATATGACGTGGCTAGGCTACTGTTAAACAATCTATACGACGTGGCTAGGCTACTGTTGAACAATCTATATGACGTGGCATTGAAACTGCTGTCTCATCTTCACTCCTTACTGGTTTAAATCAGAGGAATTCTTTTTAAAATCATTCAAACCATGAATTTTTAGTTCAAATTAGAAAATCTTTAATTTGACTTCTCGGGAGAAGTCGATTGGTAATTCGTTTTGCACCAAACAATTTCAAGATAGCGTTTTTTTGTTTATTTTTTTTCTGGAAATATTCATGAACTTTCTTCAGGGCTGACACATAGCAAGTTGCAACTGAAACAGTAATTTTCGTTCCTTGTATTTCCATTATTTACAATTTCGTTTTTCAGCGACTAGGGGAAATCTCTCTGTTCGAGAATAAATGCGTGCTATGAATATTCTAAGGTTATTAAGCGCTTCTTCTGGGACGGGTCGAATCACGTATTTAATGAAACTGGGAGAAATAGGCAAACTTTCTATGTTTTTAAAGGTAATTTAAGAAAAAACTTATCTGGTCCTAGTTATTTTATCATCTGTTTGAATTCTTCAATCTGGATCTTCATTACTCGAGCTTATTGTCAAACCTTTTCGATGTGGGTAAATAATGTAAAGAAAAACTTCATTATCATAGCTAATACTGTAGGATTCTGATTAAGAATGTTTACACACAGGTAAGTTGATTCTGCAATAAACAGGGGTTCCATCGGATTTGTTAAGCAGAATTTATTCAAGACAAATTCGATCGAGACCGAATAATAAATACACCATGTTGTCAGAAATAAAACACTTTTTATAAAGAAAACAAATAAACACACACACACATGAACTTGTGAGCACATGAATAATTAGTTTAGTGGAATAGTACTTTAAAAAGTTTGACCCTGAAGAAGAAAGGTCCACCTTTCAAAAGCGATCGGGTTATGGGGTCTTCATCATTTTGTATCAAGACTTCTTGAACCTACGTGTTTTTCATTAAAACGTCAACTAACATTCTTCCAAAAGAAAAGCACACGAAACATTTCTTGCCATGTTTGTTTTGCTTACAGTCGAACTTATTAAATTGACCCATCTAATCACCCGACGTGGAAGAGTCAGACACTTTGCGACAATTTTATCTTCCCACGTGATCACCGGGTCAGCAATCCGCCAAGATGGCTTGGGAGTTATCAAATCTAACAATGACGTATGTATGAAGGTGCGAATATCTATGTGAGTGATAATCTCTA
>NW_013753040.1:0-1134 GCF_000517525.1 Limulus polyphemus | reverse complement strand
AAAATGTGTGTAAAATATATAAGGATTTTACAGATCCCTATAACCACGCATTGATAGAATAAAAACTATGAAACATTGTAGCATATAACGTCTAAAAAAAAATCTTAATTCTCTCATTATTATAAGTCTTCGTGAAAGTTTTTGAAGTGAGTGATAGTCTAATTGTGTTTTGTTCTTTTTTGGTTTACTTCCTTTTTCACTCTTTTATTATTCAGTTTTATATATTTAGTTCCTCCTTGTCGAGAATAACTCGTCAACTATTTTTGTGCTATTGTTCTACTCTTTGCTTCTTGCTTTCTAATTCTTCTCACCGTACTAATTTTGAAGGTCATTCATGTAACATTCAGTGTTGGTTAGGTGGATAATGCTTGGTATTGGCTAATGAAACAATAGCCCTGGCAACACAGTGGCCACTTGACCCAAACTGTGAATACTGCCTGCAGGCAAAAATATATTTCATTGTGACAGTTTGTACTTGACACACGTGTTGGAAACATGGTTAAAACGTAAGGAAAATTCCCCAGTCGAAAACGAAGTAATCGTGTGTGTAATGTTAAAAAAAACTGTACAAAAAATAAAGGTGAATAAGCCACAAAACATTTCTCAAAGCATTCTATTAGATGCAGCAGACGGACTTTCATTTATAACCAAATTTAGTAATAATTTGAACAAACGCCTAGTTTTTATATTATTTTAATAAAAGAAGTATGACGTTTGGAGCTAACGCTCTTCGTCAGATCGCACAGTTTATAATTATTGTTAGCTCTACGATCTGACGATAAGCGTTATGTTCAGACGTTTTATACCTAAGAATTAGTCTGTCCGCCGGATTGAATCGAACTCTAGATTATAACATCAATCCGTAAACGTAATACTTTATTAATCTGTCATATTTTAGCTTTGAACTATAAAATTAGCTTATATTTCATCATCGCTTATTGATAATTAACACATGCTGAGAAGATTTAATTAGATAAGAACAAATTGTTTTATTTCATTAACATATATTGATGAAATCCGTCGTTCAGTACTTACAAAGGGTATAAGACATTATAAGAAAATGCTACATTTAGCGCATTACATAATAGGACATCATCGTAAGTTCTGTTTGGACAAACTAACCGTTTTCTCAAA
>NW_013753039.1:0-1905 GCF_000517525.1 Limulus polyphemus | reverse complement strand
AACGACTGTTGAAAATAAGTGTATCGGTAAAGGTATATTCAGAAAGAATAAACCAGTTTTATTAAGTAAGGACTGGTGTCGCTGAAGTTTCGTCGGAACGAAGTTACGGAAAATGAATTAACAAACGGAGACGTAACAATAGTTTAGTTGCATGTAAATTAAGTCACGACTAACGTTGAATAGTTTAGTCACATGACGTTAATCGTTGTAAACTTAGCCACGACTAGCGTTTAATAGTTTAGTTGCATGACGTTAATTTTTGTAAACTAAGTCACGACTAACGTTTAGTAGTTTAGTCTCATGACGTTAATTTTTGTAAACTAAGTCACGACTAACGTTTAATAGTTTAGTCTCATGACGTTAATTTTTGTAAACTAAGTCACGACTAACGTTTAATAGTTTAGTCTCATGACGTTAATTTTTGTAAACTAAGTCACGTCTAACGTTTAATAGTTTAGTCTCATGACGTTAATCTTTGTAAACTAAGTCACGACTAACATTTAATAGTTTAGTTGCATGACGTTAATCTTTGTAAACTAAATCACGACAAACATTTAATAGTTTCATCCAGTGACGTGGACGTAGGAAATGATTCAACATCAGAACTAGTTATACAGTCATCTCCATAAAAACCAAACTATTTGTTTAATCTGCGAATTAAACAATGTTCCTTTCCAATCACCATAACAACACCAAAATTCCAATCACCATAACAACATCAACATTCTACTGAGGGTTTCAAGCTACAGGTTCTGTGCTAGATACTACCGTTATTTTCAGACCTCCTTATTTATCAATATTTGATAAACTATAAAAATGGGAACCTGTTGCTCTTACAAATAAGAAAGTAACAATTCCATTTCGTTAATTGTAACAAAAGTTCTATAATTTAAAGAATCTCTTCTTATTAATGAATTAAATATGAACAAGTTTAGACTTGTTGTTTAACAACATGCGACGGAATGGAGTTATGGTTATTTTCTTTATAGCGACATTCCCTCTCTTTGTATACTTTGTAGCTATTACTTTATTCACTCTGTTTTGAACTCCTCTGAGTCCTCCGGTTGCCCATGACTCAGCCATAAGCTTGAAGATTTATTATAAGTAAAATCTGGATTCGACAGCTTATGGTGTTCTTTCCACTGAAGATTTCTTGGATGTAAACTCCTGAGAAAAAATAAATAAAAAACGTCATCCTTTGCTCACGAAGCTGTTTACATTCAATTTATTGATCCAGTTAACTAGATACTGAATATTGATCCAGTTAACCAGGTACTGAATATTGATCCAGTTAACCAGATACTGAATACTGATCCAGTTAACTAGATACTGAATATTGATCCAGTTAACCAGATACTGAATATTTATCCAGTTAACCAGATACTGAATATTGATCCAGTTAACCAGATACTGAATATTGATCCAGTTAACTAGATACTGAATACTGATCCAGTTAACCAGATACTGAATATTGATCCAGTTAACTAGATACTGAATACTGATCCAGTTAACTAGATACTGAATATTGATCCAGTTAACTAGATACTGAATATTGATCCAGTTAACTAGATACTGAATATTGATCCAGTTAACCAGATACTGAATATTGATCCAGTTAACCAGATACTGAATATTTATCCAGTTAACCAGCTACTGAATATTGGTCCAGTTAACTAGATACTGAATACTGATCCAGTTAACCAGATACTGAATATTGATTCAGTTAACTAGATATTGAATATTGATCCAGTTAACTAGATACTGAATATTGATCCAGTTAACCAGATACTGAATATTGATCCAGTTAACCAGATACTGAATATTTATCCAGTTAACCAGCTACTGAATATTGGTCCAGTTAACTAGATACTGAATACTGATCCAGTCTTGATTTAGAGTCTACTT
>NW_013753038.1:0-2385 GCF_000517525.1 Limulus polyphemus | reverse complement strand
ATTCACTAATATAAGGCTTCTAAATGAATCCAACATATATTCACTAATATAAGGCTTCTAAATGAATCCAACATATATTCACTAATATAAGGCTTCTAAATGAATCCAACATATATTCACTAATATAAAAATTCTAAATGAATCCACTATATATATTCACTAATATAAAAATTCTAAATGAATCCACTATATATATTCACTAATATAAAAATTCTAACTGAATCCACTATATATATTCACTAATATAAAAATTCTAACTGAATCCACTATATATATTCACTAATATAAAAATTCTAACTGAATCCACTACGATTTTAAAAATGATGCTGCACTAGAGTATTTGTAAAGCTTTATATTCTAGAAGGTTCTTTATATTACGCCCCCCAGTTGCACAGCGGTTGTCTGCGGACTTACAACGCTAGAAACCGGGTTTCGATACCCGTGGTGGGCATAGTATAGATAGCCCTTGTGTAGCTTTGCGCTTAATTAAAAAATAAACAAACAAACAATCTTTATATTACTAAAAGTTGGGTTCTAGCAGAAAAATATATATACTTGTATTAATTTTATTGAAAAATGTTTTTCTAGACTGTTATTTTTTGTTGTTGTTTAACCGCAAAGCAGCAGGATGGTTCATCTGCGCTAAGCCCACCTCAGGGATGGAGTTCTGAATTCTAGCGTTATAAATCCCAAGACTTACCACTGAGCTACTGAAAGGAGCGTAGTGTTCTTTATGAACTGGAGTTGTACGAGGCATCATGTCTCGATGTTTGAACAAAATGTTTTAAGGCGCATCAACTTCGTATTATATATTTTAGTTTTGTACAACAGAATTATTTAATAATTTATTGGTGATTTCTAAATGACATTAAAAGTATAATTAACAGCTCAATCGAACGATTTAACTGTGTTTTTTGTGTCATCGTATGGTAATCATGATATTTCTAATTTGATTGACTGCACGCAGTATCTAAGCAATATTCACAGAGTTACTGAGACCGGATATATAAAATTTCCTTTGTTCACTGTGAAAACAAAGGTAATTTAGTCGCGTTTATAAAAAATCCACCGCTTAATGACTTACAATATCTAATGTTTCATTCAGCTGCAATTTCATTTTTATACGCTGTCGGGATCAATACGTCATCGGTCAGCGTATAAATATAGCATATTCTTCCTGTAAACCATCAATACGTCATCGGTCAGCGTATAAATATAGCATATTCTTCCTGTAAACCATCAATACGTCATGGTTTACGGGGAAGAATATGCTATATTTATATGCCAACGGATGACGTATTGATGGTTTACAGGAAGAATGAGCTATATTTATACGCTAATGGATGACGTATTGATGGTTTACAGGAAGAATGTGCTATATTTATACGCTAATGGATGACGTATTGATGGTTTACAGGAAGAATATTTTATATTTATACGCTAACGGATGACGTATTGATGGTTTACAGGAAGAATATGCTACATTTATACGCCAACGGATGACGTATTGATGGTTTACAGGAAGAATATGCTATATTTATACGCTAACGGGTGACGTATTGATGGTTTACAGGGAGAATATGCTATATTTATACGCTAACGGGTGACGTATTGATGGTTTACAGGAAGAATATTTTATATTTATACGCTAACGGATGACATATTGATGGTTCACAGGAATAATATTTTCGTTTTTTCATAGTTTATTTAGATTTTTTGTACACCGTTTCGAGTACAACTTTGTTGTGATCACGCTTAGCTCGCATTTCGTTATCTCGTCAACTTTATTAAGGGTGTGCTTATTTCAATAAGGAATTATCTCAAACTAATATACATAACAAATTCCAGTTTATTACCATAATCAACAAAACACAGATTTAGGACTAGGTTTTGTTTCTTGTAGGCAGCATAGTGCTTCTTCATCTCTCTATCATTTTATTCCTTCTCTCACACATCTCCCGGTCATTTTTTTCTCTTATGTTAATCTCCTGTCTTTTTTTTAAACCACATAGAAGACCCGTTCCCCTCGTATCGGATTACAACGTCGCTCAACCACAAGGGATTCCACAATCTCCGTAGCCGCCACCCAACAAAGGCAGTCAACCCATCAAATAACTTTATAACGACTTAGAGTGCTGTAATCTCTTACTACTTTATAGACTGACCAAAGGCAGTCAACCCATCAAATAACTTTATAACGACTTAGAGTGCTGTAATCTCTTACTACTTTGTGGACTGACCAAAGGCAGTCAACCCATCAAATAACTTTATAACGACTTAGAGTGCTGTAATCTTTTACTACTTTGTGGACTGTACCAAAGGCAGTCTAACCCATACAAATTAACTTATAACGACTTAGAGTAGTCTTGTAATCTTCTTACTTAC
>NW_013753037.1:0-1136 GCF_000517525.1 Limulus polyphemus | reverse complement strand
ATAAGTCATCTTGTTAAGCATGTTCTAAAGTAACCGAACTAACCCGTGTGACGAAGAAAGACAATTACTTAAAGCTCTGGATACAACTGTAGTAACAAACAGTGTGAAAACATTTGTGTATATATTTGACTTGTTTTAATATAGTATTTTAAAACAACTGAACTGTGTGTTCTTTATTCATTGTTGAAATTTATCACCAATAACACACAGATTCCGGCCCATACCTACATAAAACCTAACAGTAATATTGCAATAGGTATATAGTAGTATAGTATACAGTATAAATATAGTAATATAATGTAATATTACAGCAGTGATATAACATTAAAATCTAATTTTTCCATAGGGATATAGTAATATAGTGATTAAGTTGAGAAGTAACATTAATGGATAGTCTTCTCTAGTTATATGTATTGGATATAGTGGTTACGTTAATGGATAGTTGTGTCTAGTTGTGTATTGGATATAGTGGTAACACTAATGGATAGTTGTGTATTGGATATAGTGGTAACATTAATGGATAGTTGTGTATAGTTGTGTATTGGATATTGTGGTAACATTAATGGATAATCTTGTCTAGTAGTGTATTGGATATAGTGGTAACATTAATGGATAGTTGTGTCTAGTTTTGTATTGGATATAGTTGTAACATTAATGGATAGTTGTTTCTAGTAGTGTATTGGATATAGTGGTAACATCAATGGATAGTTGTGTCTAGTAGTGTATTGGATATAGTGGTAACATTAATGAATAGTTGTGTATAATTGTGTATTGGATATAGTGGTAACATTAATGGATAGTTGTGTCTAGTTTTGTATTATATATAGTTGTGACATTAATGGATAGTTATGTCTAGTTTTGTATTGGATATAGTGGTAACATTAATGGATAGTTGGTTCTAGTTTTGTATTGGATATAGTGGTAACATTAATGGATAGTTGGTTCTAGTTGTGTATTGGATATAGTGGGTAATTATGGACAAAGAGAACATGTAGGTTTTTGATTTACGACTAACAAAGTTCTAGACATATTTACCGTTTTTCTTTTTGTGAAAAGTTTCTTTTTCCTCCCCCGAACTCATAAATCTGAATGATGCTTAAACAGTTTAAGTTATGGTAAGTAGATCTGGTGTGAAT
>NW_013753036.1:0-2305 GCF_000517525.1 Limulus polyphemus | reverse complement strand
ATTTGACAGGAATAATTCCCAAAATTATTCACTCAGTGTTCAGTTTTGATGATTAATCAAAATTGTCATCATTATGCCAATAAGCAAGGCCTACATACCATCTTAACAAAAGAATGATAAATGGTTGCATGGATCGCTATGGCTATGAAATCACATATGCACATTTCTTACACCTACTGGGGATCCAATGCTTTAAAACTGGAGTAATCTTTTATTATTTTAGTAGTGACTGGAAACATTCTGTAGGTCAGTGAAACTATCACCATTGTGCACCAAGAGGTTGGATTTATCCTAATCTCAGATCCAGGATTCCTGATCTACTGCCTATGTTGCTCAGCTGAGCTTGCATCATGTTTTGATAACTTTGTTCAGCTACTCCTACCATCTTACTAGGAGAGGGAGGGAGAGACCCTACTAGGTTACAAGAAACCTGTTTGGACCCTTCAAGATCAAGCAAAGTGGGAAATCAAACTGACCAGAGATGACTGCTGATGAGCTAACTCAGAGTTTCTAATGTATAAGGAACTTCCCCAAAATCTCCTTACGAAGGAAGAGTGCCACAAGGAGATTTCTGAAATAAGATTAAGAGAGGCAAACTCCATAGTATTGCATCCCAACCAAGCAAATCTCAAAAACAAAGAAACCAAGTGAACTGAGGCACTGTGAAAGAAGAACTCCTGGCATAGATGGAGAATATGTAGTTATGATTGTCCTCAGTAAAGCTGTTGGGATGGATATGTAGAGCCTCTGAAAGAAGGTGAAGCATAGACAGATAGCAAAAAAAGCTGAGTAAGATGAAGACAAACAGATTGAAAGCAAGAGTACCAAAAACTTAGAAGAAGAAATCCCCAAGCTAGAAGAAGAGATTCAAGTGACTGAAGATCAAAGAAAGAGGAAGAATCACAACCATAAGCCACAAAATAAGATTCTCAAGATCTGGTTCATTATGAAGTTGAGATAACATGGTATGAGCATAAAATCGAACATCAGGGGGAAGAGAAAGAAAAGATAGTCAAAGAAAGGAGGAGGTGCATGCAGTAAGGAAGCTCAACATTCAACAAAATTATTGGAAATAAAGAGAGAATGTTACATACCTGAGTAATCAAAGCAGCAATGGATGAAGATCAGGTGACCATTTCCTCATTCAGAAAGAAACAACCAGAAGCAGATACATTTTGCAACTTTCTGTTTCCCCCCTTCTCTTATGGCTATGGGGGCTCAGCTTTCCCACTTTGTTCAACTTGAAGATCTGTGGGTCACATAGGTGCTTTTCTTGCATGTTTTCCCTGTCTTTCCACTCCCCTCAGATCAATTGCACCTTCAGTACCTGGAGGAGGCTGTATATTTTCTCCAGGATATGCATGTCATGGAACACATTTTCTATACAAAAATGTTTTTTTACTCCAATCTTTTTGTTATTCCCAAGATGATGGTAGATTGACAATCTATTGTAGACCTATAATCCTTAAACCAATTTCTTATCATTTCTTGGTTTCAGATGGATGGTTTTCTCACTCTAAGTCTGGGCTTTTCCATTTGGGTCAGTTACAGCCCCATATTTTTATCAGGTTCTTAGGCATTCACCCAGAATATACATTTATTAAGCCTAAATTTTCATTATTGTATGAATGATTATCTTCTTCTTGCCCCATCCAAATAATCGTCCTCAGCTGTGCCTTTTCATCTCCTTCAAGAGTTGACTCATTTGGGTTGACTGATCAAGCTCTCCAAGTCTACCTCAACCTCCACCCAGTATCTGATTAACTTGGGAGTTTTTTTTTATTCACTTGCAGATTAAGCTCAGCCTTTTCCTTTATATATCTTTTCTTCCTGTGCAAGAGATTATATCTCTTTTGGGGACTCTGGTTTCTCTCAAGTTCTTTGTTCCTCTTAGCTGTTCCCATATGCATTTTCTTCAGTGGACTCTGGCCAATCAGTGGGGTATGTTCAGAGATGCACGGTCTTCTCTTGTGTCTTTTCTTCTTTCTCTGCACCTCTACCTTTCACGGTAGTTTATTTGGTCCCACATGACTCTGGGCATCCCTCTTACCCTACCTCACTTGGACTTACACCTGTTCACAGTTGCTTTTTGTCTAGATGGGGTGTGGTTATGGACACCTGTACCGTTTCCATGGCCTGGACCCTGGCGGAGTGGTTTATTCTCATCAACCTCCTCAAGATGTTGTTGTCTTCATCTTCTTTCTCTGCTGTTTAGTCATGTTGTTATGATCATTCAGACAACTTCATTTTCATTTCTTACAGCAACCATCAGGGGGGCACTTGCTCTCAGGCCTGTCGTATCTCT
>NW_013753035.1:0-1133 GCF_000517525.1 Limulus polyphemus | reverse complement strand
TTCAGTTTTAATTGAAGTTCATTGCAACACTCTTCAAGTTTTATTTTCTGCTTACTTTTTCTCGAGCTGCAAAAATAAAACCATTCTTCACTTGTATAACTTATGTTAACATTTTTTACCATTGCTTTGGATATAACTATTGTTTACAAACGCATTTAAGTTACTGTTTATTTGATTTCTTGTTCTTGTTGTTTGTCATTAAGCACAAAGCTACACAAAGGGCTATCTGTGTACTGCCCACCACGGGTATCGAAACCAGGTTTCTAGCGGTATAAGTCCGCAGACATACCGCTGTGCCACTGGGGGGCATTTGATTTCTTAAAACACGCAAGTATCCTTCACTTAAGTTAATTTTTTGTTAACATTTCTATACAATATTTGCTTGTCCGTTAATATTTATTCACACAACAAAATACAATTTTTTACCATTTCATGTTAATATCTTTAAGATGTTTGTGTTAACATAGTGCCAATATTTATTTAATCCACTTAAATAATGCTATTAATTACTTATAGTAATTTATGTTTAAGTGTTTTCGGTCTCTTTAGATAGAAAATGTTTCACCTACAAATTTTTCTTAAGTTATTCACCTTTTTTAGAAAAGCTATTATATATTTCATGGCCCGGCATGGATTGGTGGTTAGGGTGTCGACTCGCAATCTGAGGGGCACGGGTTCGAAACCCCGTCCTACCAAACATAATAGCCCTTTCAGCCATGGGGACGTTATAATGGGGCGGTCAATCTCACTATTCGTCAGTAAAAGAGTAGCCCAAGAGTTGGCGGTTGGTGGTGATGACTAGCTGCCTTCCCTCTAGTCTTTCACTGATAAATTATGGACGGCTAGCGAGGATAGCTCTTCTGTAGCTTTGCCCGAAATTCAAAACAAACAAAAAACAAACAATCTCGTGTAGCTTTGCCCGAAATTCAAAACAAACAAATATATTTCACTTTTCATCTGTTTTCTCTTATACTTATTTTCATTACATTTTTGAACACAGACAAGTCTGTGGTTTACTTTTACTGTTTTTCCCAAAATTATTATTCAGTTCTACCTGTTGAACACGACAGCTTTTAAGATCCAATGTAAATAAATTGCTTATCTCCCTTACTTAAGCCCCCCAGGGGCACAGC
>NW_013753034.1:0-1135 GCF_000517525.1 Limulus polyphemus | reverse complement strand
ACTGCTTCTACAAGCATTGGGCTCCCATGGGGATGTTCTTTTATCCTACCCCAAATTATCTTCTCTGACATAGGGGGTATTGTAGTTGATTTAAGTGCTGTGACATGCAGATCAACGGATGTAGTAACACTTACTGGAGTCTGGACTTTGTTATTTCCAATCGTCATTTTATCGAAGTTAACTACACACTTCCTCGGTAGATAGTCCATTCCTAATATGCATTGGTCTTCAATGTCAGCCAAGTATACTTTCTGTCTCTTTTTCATGCCCATGAGCTCGATAGTTACCCACACTGGTCCCCACAACCTTGCAGAATGTTCTGTCACACGACAGAGCTTCTGTACAGCTTCTGGTACTCCTTTGTTATCCAGCACCTTATTGCTCACAAGGGTTTGCTGAGATGCAGAATCTATGACAAAGTTGCACCTTTGGCCATCCAGCTTTCCAGTTACGTAAATACTATGTGTGCTTGCCATTTTAAACTTAGCTGTTGGGACTTTCACGATGGAGGTTGGTGGGCGTCCCGTAGCACTAACCACTACTGGTTTCCCGAAGCTGACTTATTGGTGGTATTTTTCTTACACTGGCTCCTCAGATGTACTTGCTTCCCACAGTTCCAACAGCCTTTCTGGGTAGCAGCCTTTCCTGCTGTATCATCTCCCCTGTGTTGAAGTTGCCAGCAATGAGCTCTCTTGTGCCCAGGTTTGTTACAGTGCCAGCATAGTCCCTCAAACTTCTCTGAAAGCTGACCTTTTCTGGCCTTGAATCCAGATGACTTTACCAACCTCAGTACCTCTTTGCTGGACTTAACGTAGGATTCAAATTCGAGAGCTCTGGCCATTGCATCCTGCATGGTAGAGGGGTGTGCTTGCTTCACTTGTATCTTAAGTTGTGGACTGTCCAAGGCTTCTACAAACTGATCCCTCAGCAACAACTTGAGGAGATCGGGTGGTGCAGTTGGGTAGGCCTTGTGTGCCATGCTTTCCAAGTCCTGTGCCAGCTCTTGCAGGCTCTCCCTTTACCACGGACTCTCGTCCTGAACCTGGCCCTGTAGACTTCTGACTGGTTTTGGGTTCCGTACCTGAGATCTAGAGCCGACACCAGCTTTCTGCTCCTCTGTCCATCCATTCATCTC
>NW_013753033.1:0-1133 GCF_000517525.1 Limulus polyphemus | reverse complement strand
ACAAAGTTGTGTAACCACGCGCACACTCGTCACACTACTTGTATCAACAGCCTGTAAGCGTTGTATCGTCTTACAACAGTGCGCGCAGAGGTGACTGGAGGAATGAACTCTCATTGCAGGTACTTACACAAAAAGCGCTCCGATATCCAAAGTTGCTGAATTTTTTATTTCACTGATTTTCCTAAAACTTATATTAATGTCAGATGCAAAAATCAGATTGGACAAATCTGGACATTTTTATTTACACTTATTTTATTTTTATTTTTCTACATAGTAAGTTTATCTACAATCTATGATTTTTTCCATATAAATAATTATATTTTAGCTCATTTGTAGCACAGTGCAGCGGCGGGCCGGATGGAATGACCTCATGGTCCGTAGTTTGGTGAACCCTGCTCTAGTCTATCACGTGTGAAAGTCAACAAACTACAAGAACAGTATCGTTATGGATCAAGGCAAACATTCTGTTAACGTGAAAGAAAAGATCGTACTTCACCGAATCCTTCGTTAAAACCAAATCCATCAAATGAAAGAGTCGGTGGTATGTATGGTGAAGTATGTAACTACTACACAACATTGGAACGGATTGTTAAAACCGTACATGAAACACCTGATTTTAGTTTGAGAAGTTCCAAACTTCTGTTTCTTTATCAGACTCTTGCTATAATCTTTCACCCGGCACTTCTGTGTATCTTTTAGTCGGAGGTCCAGCGTGTAAAGAACGTATTTCCGGTCAGTTAACATAAAACGTAAAGCTTAAAAGACAGGATCTAAGGCCTAATGTCTGAAGATGTATTTTCGTGGGTCAGAGGTTAGTTTACGGACTACCAACACAAAATTCAGTGTTCGATTCTCCGTGATGGACACAGTTCAGGTAGCCGATTGTGTAGCTTTGAACTAAGATAAACACCAGTCTTCCCGTCATTAAATCGAAAAGTCCAGGAAAGCTCCTGATGCCACAAGCCTTACAATATGATCACCATTATTAGAGCTTTTGGATACTACGTCTGTATTATAGCCACGTACCTTTTATATACGATAAAACGTTTAAGTGACTGAAGACCAGATTTCACCAACCTTAAGAACTCGTTGACTCTCACGGAAGTTGATAATCTCTTACGGAAGTTGATAAT
>NW_013753032.1:0-1134 GCF_000517525.1 Limulus polyphemus | reverse complement strand
GCCACTGTTATAGGTACTACTTGATGACCTGCCACAATTGACCTTCCAATCTTCAAATCTGCAGGCCAGGATGGGTCTTCCACTGCTTCCACAAGCATCGGGCTTCCTTGGGGACGTTCTTTTATCCTACCCCAAATTATTTTCTCTGACATAGGGAAATTGTAGTTGACTTAAGTGCTGTGACATGCAGATCAACGGATGCAGGGACACTTACTGGAATCTGGCCTTTGTTGTTTCCAAACGTCATTTTATCGAAGTTAACTACACACTTCCTCGGTAGTAAATCGTCCAATCCTCATATGCATTGGTCTTCAATGTCAGCCAAGTATACTTTCTGTCTGTTCTTCAAGACCATGAGCTCAATAGTTACCCACACTGGTCCCCACAACCTTGCATAATGTCCTGTCACACTACAGAGCTTCTGTACAGCTTCTGGTACTCCTTTGTGATCCAGCACCTTGATACTCACAAGGGTTTGCTGAGATGTAGAATCTATGAAAAAGTTGCACCTTTGGCCATCCAGCTTTCCTGTCACGTAGACACTATGTGTGCTTGGCATTTTACACTTAGCTGTTGGGACTTTCACGATAGGGTTGGTGGGCGTCCCTCAGCACCAATCACTACTGGTTTCCCGAAGCTGACTTATTGGTGGTATTCTTCTTACACTGGCTCCTCATATGTCCTAGCTCTTCACAGTTCCAACAGCCTTTCCTGCTGTGGCATCTCCCCTGTGTTGAAGTTGCCAGCAATGAGCTCTCTTGTGCCCAGGTTTATTACAGTGCTAGCAAAGTCCCTCAAACTTCTCTGAAAGCTGACCTTTTCTGGCCTTGAATCCTGACGACTGTACCAACCTTGGTACCTCTGTGCTAGACTTAATGTAGGATTCAAATTCAAGAGCTCTGGCCATTGCATCCTGCATGGTAGGGGTGTATTTGCTTCATTTGTATTTGCAGTTGTGGACTGTCCAAGGCGTCTACAAACTGATCTCTCAGCAACAACTTGAGGAGGTCGGGTGGTGCAGTTGGGTAGGCCTTGTGTGCCATACTTTCCAAGTCCTGTGCCAGCTCTTGCAGGCTCTCCCCTTTAGCACGGACTCTCGTCCTAAACCTAGTCCTGTAGACTTCGGACTGATTT
>NW_013753031.1:0-1136 GCF_000517525.1 Limulus polyphemus | reverse complement strand
AACTGTTTGCCAGCTCGTCACTTTCCTATCTACAGTTACCCATCTCCAGACAAGAATACCATCTTCAAGCTTCAACTGGTCCCATTGTGCCCAATAGTTCTTTGTCACAGGGCTTAAGCTAGACACCTTCTCCCAAGGAGAGCGCAAAACACTTGCTTTTAGAAAATCAATTATTGGCTTCAAATCTTGATCTTTCTCCTGCTCTGCTTTAATATATATACCTAGTTCCATTTCAACATCATCAACTCCGTCAGTCACTTTGACTTCAGCTTGATGACACCTGGTTAGCTCAACCTCTCTTTTCACACTTACCAGGATTTGGCCTTTATTGTTTCCAAACGTCATTTTATCAAAATTAATTACACACTTCCTCGGTAGTAAGTAGTCCAACCCTAATATGCATTGGTCTTCAATGTCAGCCAAGTATACTTTGTGTCTATTCTTCATGCCCATGAGCTCAATAGTTACCCACACTGGTCCCCACAACCTTGCATAATGTCCTGTTAGACCACAGAACTTCTGCGTGGCTTCTGGTACTCCTTTGTGATCCATCACCTTGATACTCACAAGGGTTTGCTGAGATGCAGAATCTATGACAAAGTTGCATTTTTGGCCATCCAGCTTTCCTGTCACGTAGACACTATGTGTGCTTCGTATTTTACACTTAGCTGTTGGGACTTTCACAACTGGGGTTGGTAGGTGTCTATCAACACGAACCACTACTGGTCTCCTTGAGACTAACTTACTGGTAATATTCTTCTTACACTGGCTCCTCATATGTTCTTGCTCTCCACAGTTCCAACAACCTTTCTGGGAAGCAGCCTTTCCTGCCGTGGCATCTTCCCTGTGTTGAAGTTGCTAGCATTGAGCTCTCTTGTACCCAGGTTTGTTACAGTGCCAGCAAAGTCCCTCAAACTTCTCTGAAAGCTGACTTTTTCTGGCCTTGAATTATGATGACTGTATCAACCTTGGCACCTTTGTGCTGGACTTAACATAGGATTCAAATTCAAGAACTCTGGCCATTGCATCCTGCATAGTAGAGTAAAATAAGTAAAATAAGCTGTAGTTTGATTTGCCCGTTTCCATCTTCTTTTTTTTTTATCCCTACTCTCCTGACACCAGTTTCTTACTTCTCT
>NW_013753030.1:0-1136 GCF_000517525.1 Limulus polyphemus | reverse complement strand
GTGTCCTATTTATTTTATAATCAGCCCAGAGTGATACTGTTGTGTCTTATTTATTTTATAATCAGCCCAGAGTGATACTGTTGTGTCCTATTTATTTTATAATCAGCCCAGAGTGATACTGTTGTGTCTTATTTATTTGATAATCAACCCAGAGTGTCACGCTCGTATATTGTTGCTTAGATGATCAACACAGAACGGAATTTTCGTGTATTATTTCTTAAATAATCAGCCCACAGTGACACTTTAATGTTCATTGTTTCTTGAATACTTATCCCAGTATGGTACTTTGTTGTGTATTGTTTCTTAAAAAATCATCCCATAGTGGTACTTTGTTGTGTATTGTTTCTTAAACAATTAGCCGAAAACGGCACTTTGTTGGGTGTTGTTTGTTAGGTAATCAGCCCAGAATGACACTTTGTTGTTCATTGTTTCTTGAATAATTAGCGTAGTATGGTACTTTGATGTTCATAGTTTCTTGACTAATTAGCCCAGAGTGACACTTTGTTTTGTATTATTTATTAAATAAAATGTTGAAGAAAACTGCCGTGAATAATTACCAAGATTTGTTGTTAATATAGAAATATCAGAAAACAGTTTTTAATATGTAAATTTTTCTAACACATTTCTCATTCCTCCGATAGGACGAAGGTAAGCCTACAGATTTATAACGCTAAATTTATGGGTTCGATTCCCGTCGTTGGACACAACAGATAGCCTGATGTCGCTTTTCTGTAACGAACACACATCAATTTTACACAAAGCAATTTATAAGTAAAAAAATGTTTATATCTGTTTAAACCTAGATGAATTAGATGAAATTGAATATAAAGACCTGTAAAAAATATACAATATATACACCTGGAAAAAAGTTAAGCACCCCCAAATATTTTTCAGGATTGCTTATTGAAAATAAGGTTTAATTTTCATGATGTTGAGCAATGTTCATAATTTCAAACATAATTAAAAGTATGTGAGCGTTCAGGTGTGACATTTAAATCAGGCGCGTTTTTTTCCCCACGTGCAAATTGCTCCCTTCTTCACGTCCAATATGTACTATTTTCTCGTGCATCAAATCCGTATTTAAGTCCCGAATTTCTGAATGCAAAATCATTTTAAGTAAGAATGGCAATAAGACT
>NW_013753029.1:0-1268 GCF_000517525.1 Limulus polyphemus | reverse complement strand
GGTTCAGAGGAAAGCTGTCATGGCTGCAACCTGTATAACAAAAGCTGCCTTTCTTCTCTGTCATGGCTCTGTAGCCTGTTGACAAAAGCTGCAGGAAAGCTGTCATGGCTGCAGCTTTTGTTATACAGGTTGCAGAAGAAAGCTGTCATGGCTGCAGCTTTTGTCACACAAGTTACAGAGGAAAACTCTTTACTGTATCCACATTAGTGTTCTTATACGTTTACGGCAAATGTAGAAAAATGATGTAAAATAAAAGTATTCACCAATGATTAAGCTTTAAAATAAATAGCAGATGGGTAAGGTCAAGCATACTGCTCGATGTGGTAATTATCGAACGACAACTACTATTGTTTAAAGTCTTTAAACATTTAAGATGTGGATTTTTGCTGCGAAGTGGGATCTTAAATTACTCGATACATATTGAGTGGAGAGAGATATTTAGGGCTATCATCAACATGTATGATATAGTGATCTATGGAGGTTAGTAAATCATTTTTATAGAAGTTTTTGTCGAAATATCTGAATGAACTATCTAGGAGCCTGTCGTGTAGTGGCTGTACGTCTACATACTTGTGCATGAAGACTGTGTTTGTTGATCTGGGTTCTCTAAACGCTGTGGCGATTTCTGAGTTATTGTATTGTTTGTAATTTATCAATATCTGATGGTGCAATGTTGGTCCATGCCGGACAGATATATTCAGTTACTGGACTGTAAATAAACTGTTTATAGATTTTAATGATATTTTTGTGTTGACAGGTATGTTCAGTTACTGGACGTATGTCTTGTTTATAGATTTTAATGACATTTGTGTCGACAGATATATTCAGTTACTGGACTCTATATAAACTGTTTATATATTTTAATGATATATTTTGTGTTGACAGGTAAATTCAGTTACTAGACTGTTTATAGATTTTATAGATATGCTTGTGTTGTTCCTGTATATTTATCTGACAGTCTCCTAACACAGTTTGATCTGATTTTGGTTATGTGATTTATCCACATTAATTTGGAATCATAGTGTTACGACAGCAGAAGTAACGTGACGCTGATGAGTTTCTCCAATGATCGGGGAAGTCCTAGTGTGTTCGAGCTGCCCTCTTCGTTAGTATATAAGCCTGGCTGAGAAAGCCAGCGGAGATATAAAAGTGAAGAGAGAGCAGCAGTTACTTTGAGTTCCGTGTAATTTATGATTCTGTTAGTTTCGAGCCATAAAGTGTGTTATCGAGATTGTGAATCGCTGTGATTTATAGCGTGTATTATAAAA
>NW_013753028.1:0-1136 GCF_000517525.1 Limulus polyphemus | reverse complement strand
TAGTACGGACGGTACGTAGTACCTACTAGACGACCGACATTAGTAGTACGATAGTCTACCGTCACTAGTACACTACACGTTTAGTTTTTTTTTTTTTGTTAATGATAGATGACATAACTTTATAAACACATTTTCCAGTGCATTCCACATGTTTTTAATTTTGTTCTGATTATATAACAAGATGAAGCCAAGAGAAAGGAGATGAGGACTTACTCAACATACACAGAATGTGGAGATAAAAACTCGGTTTTATTATTACTGCTGCTTATTATTGCCAAATTTCATCCTTCTGTTTTCTTTTTTCTATTTTTTGTTGTCTTTATATAAACCTTGCATGATTTTCTCTGGGCCCAGTGGACCATGGTATATCTAGGTTCTGGAAAACTGCTCGGTTATTCCCAAATCTCGTGCAGCACTCTCGTTAGGTTATTTATATAAACCAACTTATCAGTCCGAATTACGCAATCTTCTCTAGAATGTTCAGTAACTGTTATGTCTTTACTGTCATGTTGCTAATGGCGAGGCTAAAGCTAGAGCTTAATCAAACTTCTTCGATCGTTTGTTTGTTTGAAGTTAAGCTCAAAGCTACACTATGGGCTATCTGTGTGCTGCCCACCACGGGTATCGAAACCCAGTTTCTAGCGTTGTAAGTCCGCATACACACTGCTGTGCCACTGGGGGGCTCTTCGATAGTAAATCGAAAAATACATTTCTAATTAGGATTTCCATTGGTGGTAAGTTCCCCGGCGGGCCAGTGGTAAGTTAACGGAGTTACATCGCTAAAATCCGAGGTTCATTTCCCCGCGGTGCAAAGGGCGCAGAAACTCTATTGTATAGGTTTGTATTAAAAGAAACAAACAAGAACATTAGTGGTAGCTAATGTGTTGAGCTCATATTGTTCAGAAACTTTACCATGAGACAGCTGGAGTAATACAGGGTTGAGCGGTAGTGGCTGTTGAAGACAACAATCCAAGCTGGGTGGAGAAGAAACACTAAGTATGATATCCGACACAGAGGTACGTAAAACTTCCAGCTGAGTATGGTGTTGATAATTCCTGTATAATAATAAAAAAAATAAAAAATCGTGTGTTATAATATTAAAAATATATTATGTACAACTGGATTGTTTTTTGAGG
>NW_013753027.1:0-1273 GCF_000517525.1 Limulus polyphemus | reverse complement strand
AGGAAGTAAATCAGACTAATAAACATGGAGGAAGTAAATCAGACTAATAAACATGGAGAAATAAAAACAGACTAATAAACATGGAGAAATAAAAACAGACAAATAAACATGAAGAAATAAAAACAGACTAATAAACATGGAGAAATAAAAACAGACTAATAAACAAGGAGAAATAAATCAGACTAATAAACATGGAGAAATAAATACAGACTAATAAACATGGAGAAATAAAAACAGACTAATAAACATGGAGAAAATAAAACAGACGAATAAACATAGAGAAAGTAAAACAGACGAATAAACAAGGAGAAATAAAAACAGACTAATAAACATGGAGAAATAAATACAGACTAATAAACATGGAGAAAATAAAACAGACGAATAAACATAGAGAAAGTAAAACAGACGAATAAACATAGAGAAAGTAAAACAGACGAATAAACAAGGAGAAAGTAAAACAAACTGATAAACAAGCAGAAAGTTTTTGTTTGTTATTAAGCACAAAGCTACACAATGGACTAGCTGTGCTCTGCCCACCACGGGTATCGAAACCCGGAATCTAGCGTTGTAAGTCCGCAGACATACCGTGTGCCACTGGGGGGGGGGGAAGGAGATAGTAAACAGACTAATAAACAAGGAGAAAGTAAACAGATTGACAAAAGTCAGGTACACCTAAGTTGAATTATTTTTGCCCACGAGCAAATCGACTTGAGCCTAAAAACCAAACATTTGATGTTTAAGTAATATTCTAACCCGTTACGACTTTCTACTTCATGTTTTATCTGCTCAAAGAAGAAAAAAAAGGACGTCATGCAAGCAAGAACATCGAAAATAAAAATATTCAAATTAGAAACAGATGACAGACAACAAATGCGTTTTTGTCATATTGTATAGTTTTTCTTTTACAGAAATCATAGAACATCAAGTAGGTTTCTAATTTGGTTACCTTAAAAGTTCTACTAATATATTTTGCTGAATGCTATATTCGTTTTTTTTGGGAGGGGGGGAGAGAAAGGAAAAAGCCCAAAATTATCTCACACAGAAAATAAAATCCGAAACCCTAATTTAAAAAAAAAGATTTCAGCTATTTACATAAAACTCGAAAATGAAATTAATAACCACCGTAAAACAGAAGTCCTAAATATACGGGTTTTTATTTCAAAGTAAACAGAAAACTTAAATATACATTATTTTTTTCAAAGTAAACAGAAAACTTAAATATACATTATTTTTTTAAATGTAAACAGAAGGCTTAAATATACGTTATTTTTTC
>NW_013753026.1:0-1137 GCF_000517525.1 Limulus polyphemus | reverse complement strand
TGGACTAGAAAAGAAAAAAAAACTGTACAAAGTTAAATATAAAACAAAGCAACCGAAAGGTTAAAGAATTTTTTTTTAACATCTCACATAGACTACTTAAAACAACCGAGAAGTACACAACAAGTTATTTTGTATGGATGTTTGTTGTTAAGCACAGACAAGCGTTTCCTTACCACGGGTATCGAAACCCCATTTTCAGTGTTATTAGCCTTCAGACTTTCAAATGAGAGGGGGGCCGTATCTGTGCATGTAACAGCTAAATATCTGTGTCTGTCTTACGCTCTATCTCCTGAATGGTTAATCGTACAAAACAATTATATATCAAAAACATTTTCAATAGTACATTACACGAAGATTATTCATTTCCTTCAATTCCTAATATTTCATATCGATAAAAATCGATCCGCCAGTCTTCTTATATGCTGAACTGTCAATCTGAGAAAAAAAAAAAAAAAACTTAAAAGAGAAAAATTATATATATATACATACACACACACACGATGTTATTGTACCCTGTTGAATACGTTTATATGATTTACCATCTCCCCTTTAACAAATCTTATGCCAACTGTCAAGGAGCGCTCACTTCCATGGCAGTCTTTCCTTGCACTCAGTAAAATGGCAAGGAACAGTGACATCGAGCGGAAAAATTCCCGCGCCTACTTAGTGAAGCTGAGCGTTTTATGTGCTGGATGCATCCACTGAATCGAAAACCTAATATTGTTATCAACAATGCATTGCAGTCAGTCTCCTTTGCATGAAAACAAGCTATTAACAAGGTAGAGGCAGAAACTGGTTTAATAAAGAGTTTAACGAATACAGACGTTCAGTACGATTTTGGAATCATCACTTCCAGTCATATTCTATGCGACGACCGTCCATCTTTTAAATAATCCTGCAGTGAAGTTTTCACTGCAAAAATACTTAGTTATAAGTTTATCCTGTTTAAAGCACACCACTCCTCCATGCCACTTTCTATAAAACTATTGTTACGACAGCGGAAGTCACCTGACTCTAGTGACACGTGGTAAATTTCTCGAATGATCATGAATTATCGGGTAAGCCCGAGTTTGTTCGAGATGCCCTCTTCTTTAGTATAAAAGTCTGGCAGAGAAAGCCTGCGGCAATGAATGAAGA
>NW_013753025.1:0-3083 GCF_000517525.1 Limulus polyphemus | reverse complement strand
AAACTTGTAGTTGATCCTGATTATGATATTATTCCATGCGGCCCTTCTTTCCTCTCTATATCACCTACTGGAAACTTGTACTTGATCCTGATTATGATATTATTCCATGCGGCCCTTCTTTCCTCTCTATATCACCTACTGTAAATTTGTAGTTGATCCTGATTATGATATTATTCTATGCGGCCCTTCTTTCCTGTTTATATCACCTACTGGAAACTTGTAGCTGATCCTGATTATGATATTATTCTACGTGGCCCTTCTTTCCTGTTTATATCACCTACTGGAAACTTATAGTTGATCCTGATTATGATATTATTCTATGCGGCCCTTCTTTCCTCTTTATATCACCTACTGGAAACTTGTAGTTGATCCTGATTATGATATTATTCTATGCGGCACTTCTTTCCTCTTTATATCACCTACTGGAAACTTGTAGTTGATCCTCATTATGATATTATTCCATGCGGCCTTTCTTTCCTCTTTATATCACCTACTGGCTTTTTTCACGTTTTGTTCTCTTACACCAAGTCACAAGGTTCTGTGTAATAGTAAGGGATAAAGTTGACTGGTCACTCTAGCTGATTGGCATCTAGATTGTAAAACATTTTGAAAGTGCACGTTAAAGGAAATTACAAAGGTGTTACCTTGGTAACAAGCCGGGTAGGGCCACATGTGTGGGCGGTACTCTGCACGAACTGTGTCGATTAAAATTAATCAACATTGCGTGAAGAGAGAGGAGTAGCGTTTTGTATTTTTAAGAGCCCTGCTTACAGTGCGTGGCTTAGCGGGTGGAGTCTTATCACGAGCAAAATATGTAGGTCAAGAGATGAACCCTAGACTATCAAAAGCTACTAAGATAATGACTGAAATTTAGTTCAAGAGCACATTGGCTGATTTATCAAAAGCAGGCGTTATAGCATGAACCTAGGAAAAAATCGCCATGGAAACAGTTTACTGGGATCCCTGACTCATTTAACTTCAAAACGAGCTTCAGATATAGTGGCCATTAGATCTATAATGCAATGCTCTTGTTTCATTTCTTTCTCTGAGTGGGGTTATCACGACAACCTAAGGTTTGAGTTAGAGCGTTCCATTACTCAGGCCACCTATTCCCCTATGGGCATAACCAGGCATTATCACATCATATTAAAAATTCAAAAAATAAAATAAAAGCAATGCATTCAGGGTGTAAAGTTAACCTTTTAGTCTGTGGAAACCTAAAAAAAGCTTTAACTAACAATATTATAGTCACGTACAAAACATACCTTTGAGAATTTTAAGTTCTCACTCAGTGATAACAAGGAAAGAAGGGTCACATGTGATAATATCGTACTCATTAGCAACTATATGTTTTTAGTAGACGATAACGAGCAAAGAAAGGTCACATGTGATAATATCATAATCAGAAACAGCAATAAGATTCCAGTAAGTGAAACCGAGGAAAGAAGGGTCACATGTGATAATATCATAATCAGTACCAACTACAAGTTTCCAGTGGGTGATATAAAGAGGAAAGAAGGGCCGCATAGAATAATATCATAATGAGGATCAACTACAAGCTTCCAGCAGGTGATATAAAGAGGAAAGAAGGGCCGCATGGAATACTATCATAATCAGGATCAACTACAAGTTTATGTTAGAAAAAAAGGATAGAAATATAGAAAAAAAAACCACTCAGAAAGCTGGGATAAATACCTGAATAAAAATACCTCTCACTCTTTACAGTAGAGAGCCAACCCAGATAACCATTCACTCTTTACTGTAGAGACCCTACCAAGATAACCATAATTTTTTCTGTGGATACAATTTCTAGATAACCATTCACTGTTTACTGTAGAGAGCCAACGTAGACAACCATTCACTCTTTACTGAAGTGAGCCAACCTAAACAACCATTCACACTTTACTGAAGAGAGCCAACGTAGATAATTATTTACTCTTTACTGTAGAGACCCTACCAAGATAACCATAATTTGTTTTGTAGAGAACCTTTCAAGATAACCATTCACTCTTTACTATAGAGAGCCAACGTAGATAATTATTTACTCTTTACTGTAGAGACCTTACCAAGATAGCCATCCATTTTTAGAGACCCTTTCTAGATAACCATTCACTGTTTACTATCGAGAGCCAACGTAGACAACCATTCACTGTTGATTGAAGAGAGCCAACCTAGACAACCATTCACTCTTTACTGTAAAGAGCCAACGTATATAAAAAAATTACTCTTTACTGTAGAGACTCTTTCTAGACAACCATTCACTCTTTACTGTAAAGAGCCAACGTATATAAAAAATTACTCTTTACTGTAGAGACTTTTTCTAGATAACCATTCACTATTTACTGTAGAGAGCCAATGTAGATAAAAAATTACTCTTTACTGTAGAGACTCTTTCTAGATAACCATTCACTATTTACTGTAGAGAGCCAACGTAGATAATTATTCACTCTTTACTGTAGAGATCCAACAAAGATAACCATCATTTTTTCTGTAGAGATCCTTTCTAAATAACCATTCACTGTTTACTGTTGAGAGCCAACGTAGATAACCATTCACTCTTTACTGTAGAGACCCTACCAAGATAACCATTCATTTTTTCTGTAGTGACCCTTACTAGATAACCATTCATTGATTACGGAAGAGAGCCAACCAAGAAAACCATTCTATTTTTACTGTAGAATATCAATGTAAATAACCATTCACTCTTTACTGTAGAGACCCTACCAAGATAACCATCATTATTTCTGTAGAGAATCTTTCTAGATAACCATTCACTGTTTACAGAAGAAAGCCAATCTAAACAACCATTCACTCTTTACTGTAGAGAGACAACTATTCACTCTTTACTGTAAAGACCCTACCAAAATAGATATCATTTTTTTCTGTAGAAACCTTTTCTAGATAACCCTTCACTATTTACAATAGAGAGCCAACGTAGACAACCATTCAGTGTTTACTGAAAAAGACAACCTAAACAACCATTCACTCTTTACTGTAGAGACCCTATCAATATAACCATCATTCATTTTGTAGAGACCCTTTATAGATAAACATTCATTGTTTATTATAGAAAGCTAACGTAG
>NW_013753024.1:0-2778 GCF_000517525.1 Limulus polyphemus | reverse complement strand
GTCATAAAGTAACTTGGGATATAAGTAAAGTGGTTAGAAAATAGATTGGTCATAATTCATAGCTTAATAGTCTTTATAATTAACGCATTCGTACTGTAATTTAGTCAACTGCGTATTCTAACATATTTTGTAATCATTACATTTACATTGTATTACATATATATATCAACTATACATTATAAACATTAACAACATACTTTATCAGACATTAGGAAAACACAGAGTTTTGTGAGTTCTTGGCTAAATCCTCACGTAAAAGATATTCAAGAAATCAAACTAGTCTTTCCTATGAAACCTAATAGGTTCATATTTCACAATTAAATATCTTTAACTGCTTATGGCATATAGTTAGGTGGAAATATATATATATATATCCAAATACACATACGATATTAATTTTCGGCGTTATCCATGGGTAATAAAATCTTTAATACTGTTTTATTTCGTTGCATGTAATGGAAACTCCAACAGTAAGACATACCCAAATGACGTTTATTAGCCCCGTCGTCATCTTTATGGATAATTTATTATTTCTGTAGTATTCATCTTATGGTTATTTATGACAAAGGTTTCCAGTAAACACTGAGCGTATATTTTCTCATCCAATTCCAGATGCTGTTTCGCAGTATAATGTTTTTTGCCATTTCGGTTGTTTTTCCTTCCAATTTTACACAGAATCGACAACAGAGAATACGTGTAAACTAACAACAGCTACAGAAGTTATTAAATCAGGTGAATTACGAAATAAACAGGAACACATTACTGTGAGACCGTTAATTGTATGTGCTTTGGATACACTGCTTTCTCACATATATGACAATATTACATACGGGAAAGTAATACAAGTACCATTATAAAAATTTGGATTCAGGAGTCGTGTAATCTGATATATGACGTTCAGATTTATAAATAAATGCAGTATTTCAAGGTCGTAACGCTTAAGGAAAGCTTCATTCAGATTTATAAATAAATGCAGTATTTCAAGGTCGTAACGCTTAAGGAAAGCTTCATTTTGATGCTATCCGTTTTGTTAACAACAGTTGTCTTAATTCACTATGTAGTGGCCCGACATGGCCAGGTGGTTAGGGCGTTCGACTCGCAATCTGCTGTTCGCGGGTTCGAATCCCCGTCACACCAAACATGCTCGCCCTTTCAGCCGTGGGGGCGTTATAAAGTTACGGTCAATCCCACTATTCGTTGGTAAAAGAGTAGCCCAAGAGTTGGCGATGGGTGGTGATGACTAGCTACCTTCCGTCTAGTCTTACACTGCTAAGTTAGGGACGGCTAGCGCAGATAGCCCTCGTGTAGCTTTGCGCGAAATCTATAACAAGTAAACGAACACTATGTAGCTTTTTGTTGAAGAGTAGATTACAAAGAAAAACAAATAAGTTGGCCTACAAGAAGTTCATTTTTTATTCAAGACAGTATTTCACTTTCTTTATTGTATATACCCGTCTGAAAATGTTATATAATTTATAATCGATTGTTAACAAGGATTATACAACTTTCTACAGTTAGCTTATTGTATATACAATACCCGTGGACCGTTTCTATATGTATACCTGAGTCTAGAATTCAGTTTGTCAGAAATGAAGCTTTCCTTAAGCGTTACGACCTTGAAATACTGCATTTATTTATAAATCTGTAAAACAATAAAAATGGGAAGGTTTCAACAGCTGCAGATAAGCTTCAGCGTGTTGTCATAAATAGTATAAAGCCATAATGTACATAATGACAACAAGCTCAAAAACTGTGCTCTAACGTAGCGAGAATCGGAGAAAATGATATGGCCTAACTGGGAATGGTCTTTTGAAGAGTATGGAATTGACACTTGCTGAGAATGTTGCGAAACTTCGAAGTTTCAACACGTGTGTGGAAATGAGGTTAATGGAAGACACGTGACATTCTTAAGGAAAATGAATTGTTTCACACATGAAAGTCTTGGTAACATTGATAGCCTAACTTCCTCATTCTAAGAACTTAGGAATGAAAGTAAAGAAAACGTTTATGTTAACCACACTATAGCTGTCATATCCAGTGCCAACGAAGTCTTTCGCCAAGTAATATTGTTCATCAGGCTGACTGGAATATAAGACACAGTAATGGTTGAGACACTACTTATATTATGATATTGCATGAGCAATAACTGTTATGGTGTGAACTAGGATAAGTTGGTGAAGGGTAATTTTTTACCAATTTTATGTGTCAGTTACAAATCAGAATTAGAGTAAGGGATAATATATTATTTATAATGGTTGGAGACGGCTTGAATGGGTAATGAAGAAAACCTTTGATATAAGTTTAACATAACAGCTAATGTACAACGTTTCGACAAGGTTTTGTTGTACATTTGCTGTTAAGCTAAACTTATACTAAAGGTTTTCTTCATTACCCATTCAAGCCGTTTCCAAGCATTATTCGTCTCAAAGTGGGTTCCTCGTCATCGAATTTGAATTCATCCCAGTACTATTTACTTATTTTAGCACTCATTGTTTATTGTTATTGGAGATTATGCAAAGACTGTTTCCACATTGTACAATGTGTTTCAGCCAACATTATTCATAAGACGGAAGAAAGAAAAAATACTTGCACAGAAACTGTTGTCAGTTTAGTTCCAATCAAATGAGGCACATTGGACAGTTGAGCAAGAGGAGTTATATATATTAGGGATACACGGGTAGTAAAATTTGGCCGAATACTGGGCTCCGGGTATCCGGTCACTAAGCTTCGGGCGGAACCAAGTTCTCCCCTCTCGCCCCCCCCAAAAACAACATACAC
>NW_013753023.1:0-1136 GCF_000517525.1 Limulus polyphemus | reverse complement strand
AAGTCAATGATATAATTCATCACATTTACGTTCTCTCTACGCGTGCTCAATGAACTGTGCGTCTTCATGAGTTCTACTTATACAAAGTCAATGATATAATTAATCAAATTTACGTTCTCTGTACGCGCACTCAATGAACTGTGCGTCTTCTTGAGTTCTACGCATACAAAGTCAATGATCTAATTAATCAAATTTACGTTCTCTGTACGCGCACTCAATGAACTGTGCGTCTTCTTGAGTTCTATGTATACAAAGTCAATGATCTAATTCATCAAATTTACGTTCTCTGTACGCGTACTCAATGAACTGTGCGTCTTCTTGAGTTCTACGTATACAAAGTCAATGATCTAGTTTGGGGCCGTGGGTGCATTATAAGGGCGCTGGTCAAATTACACTACTAGTTTAAAGTAACCCAGTGTGTGTGTGTTACTAACTAGACACTTGACCTGTAGTCTGTGTGTTCAGAATTATGAACGGTGACCACAAACGAGTCTTGTGTAGCTTTGCGCGAATATCGAAACCAAGAAAGTGGTATTAATAAAATCAATAATTCGTAAAACAAATACTCTTTCACAGTAGATGAAGTCTGAGCGCAGCATATATTAGCGTTAAGGTTGGATGTATCACACAAAACTTACAAATAATATACAGTTTCTCCCGTATATGCATTTTTACTTGTAGTGTATTTTTCGTTGACCTAATGTTTAGATGTAACTCATTTTAAAATAACCATCGGAGTGTTGAAAAGTATGATATCATTAAAAGCACGCCCCAAGTTTTCTACGTCATTACTTCTTGAAAGTCAGTTCGAAAGATATTATAAACTAGTGGGATATCAATAAGCAAAAAAAAAAACCAAAAAAAAAAACCAAGGTTTTCTGCCCTCATGATGGGCTCGACTCACGATCTGTGGGTCGCGGGTTCGAATCTCTGTCGCCAAAACATGCTCGCCCTTTCGGTCGTGGGAGCGTTATAAGGTTACGGTCAATCCCACTGTTCGTTGGTAAAATAGTAGTCCAAGTGTTGGCGGTAGGTGGTGTTGACTAGCTGCTTTCCTTCTAGTTTGGCCCAGCATGGCCAGGTGTTTAGGGCGCTCGACTCGCAATCTGCGGGTCGCGGGTTCGAATCCACGTCCC
>NW_013753022.1:0-1135 GCF_000517525.1 Limulus polyphemus | reverse complement strand
CCTTTTACTTGAAACCCGTACAAGGCCAGAAGATAAATATGGGATAAAATATCTTATTGTTCTATTTTAGCGTAAAGCTACACAATATGTTATCTGCGCTACGCCCACCGTTGAAATCGAACCCAAAATTTTAGCTTTGTAAATCCAAAAACTTACCTCTGATCCACCAAGGGTACATAAAGGATGTTACCAATTTTATTGTGCCGTAATATTTACCTTTGTGGTTCTCATCCCGGGCCCGTGACAGTAGGGTCCGGCATAGCCAGGTGGCTAGGGCGTTCGACTCGCACTCTGCGTGTCGCGGGTTCGAATCTCCGTCCCACCAAACATGCTCGCCCTTTCAGCCGTGGGGTCGTTTTAATGTGACGGTCAATCCCACTATTCATTGGTAAAAGAGTAGCCCAAGAGTTGGCGGTGGGTGGTGATGACTAGCTGCCTTCCCTCTAGTCTTACACTACTAAATTAGGGACGGCTAGCGCAGATAGCCCTCGTGTAGCTGTGCACGAAATCCATAACAAACAGACATTGACAGTAAAAATCGAATTTCCGTTTTGTAAAAAGAATAAGAAAAGATACTATGTTCTAATACATAAAAAATAATATATTATTTGGTAATTTCATTAACTTATTCATTCATGTCAGGGCTGCTTACAATACACTGTAGGATCACCTTACGTAGATACACCTATTTTATTAATTGGCTCCGCGGGATTTTCTGTGGTCCGTAAATTAGTCCATGAGTGAAAAGGTTGAGAACCACTGATATAACTTTGAGTTGAGTATGCTTCTTAAGATAATATCACGAAATACGATATACCGACTCTCTGATACAGCTACAGTTTAGTAAGAGTGTAATTGATGAAGTTAACATCCAGTAAACCATCTTATATGCTACTTAACCTTAATGTCGTTAAAGATAAAGTATTCTGAAAACTAACCAATTAAGACAATTAAATAACCTGAATCTCAAAATTTTTCATAAATAAAAGGCGAAACATATAATGAATTTTGAAAAAAAAAAGAAATATCCTTAAAGAACTAACTATAAACAGTTTTGAGGATGTTTAAATGTAAACATTTATACACTAGGGGTTAAATTCGTGCTTCGTGTACGATGTATGTGCTAAAATTATTT
>NW_013753021.1:0-1135 GCF_000517525.1 Limulus polyphemus | reverse complement strand
GACTTACATACAACGTGTATTGGATGTAAAATATGTTCTATAATGATAAACAGTAAACGTGATGGATTTATAGAATAGAAAATAATAGATATGTCTTTTCGTTTAGACCACAAAATAATTATGTTTTACTATAATACACATGTTTAAATTCTTTATTCGTTTATCTGTGTAGTTACATATCTTTAGTGAAATGTATTAAAACATACTGTGATAAATTCAGTGTTTGTTTTCTCACATGAACTACAGTATCTACATGAAATAACATAGATTCTAACTAAAATGAGCAAACAGTAATATGGACATAATGTAAAAATTGTATGAAAGCTAATTTAAACGAGACAGTCCGGTTTTTATGTTCGTAGTTGACATTTGTTTGTAATATAAACACAATGGGGCATCTGTGCTCTGCTTACCACGGGTATCGAAACCCGGTTTCTAGCGTTGTAAATCGCTGGGGGGGGGCTTTAATACTTTAAGTTTTGTTAATAAATATTTTGGCGTGTGTGATACTTGTCAAGTCTGTGGTTTTACGTTGTTGTTGTAAAGTTTCTTTGTTTGTTTTAAATTTCGCGCAAAGCTACACAAGGGCTATCTGCGCTAGCCGTCCTTAATTTAGCAGTGTAAGACTAGAGGGAAGGAAGCTAATCATCACCACCCACTGCCAACTCTTGGGCTACTTTTTTACCAGGGAATAGTGGAATTGACCGTCACATTATAACGCTCCCATGACTGAAAGGACGAGCATGTTTGGTGGGACGAGGATTTGAACGCTCTAACCATCTGGCCATGCCGGGCCGTTGTTGTAAAGTATATTATGCAATGAAAAATAGTAACTGTGTTGGAGTTATCAAATTATTTCACTTGTTGTTTCACGTAAATCACATCTTTTGTTGTAAGAAATAGTAAAATTCTAATAACTCGTCAAGAACTTTGTTTTTATTTTTAACATCAACTATCTCCTTTATAACTTTCAACTCTATATAGCAAAATTAATTTATTTACCATCGATTTGTATGTTTGTTTGTTTTTAATTATGCACAAAGCTACACAAGGGCTATCTGTGCTCTCACCACCAGGGGTATCGAAACCTGGATTTCTAGCGTTGTAAGTCCGCAGACATACCGCTGTGCCACTG
>NW_013753020.1:0-1952 GCF_000517525.1 Limulus polyphemus | reverse complement strand
GTTAATGTAATTCCAAAAATGGTGAAAACTATCAAAATACTTTGAAACCAACCACAAGGTTCATTTAGAAAGATCCTTGCAAAAATTGTCACAAATATCGGATCACTCAACTTGGTCACTGAAGCATCCCCTCTTCTTGTTTCTTTTCTCGTTCTTCTTGTTTCTTTTCTTTTTCCTCCAACAACTGCTGTAATTTCTCTTGTTTATTTTGCTGTTCGAGCTGCCACTGTTGTAGGTTTTCTTGCAACTGCTGTTGTCTCTCTTCTTGTTTTTCTTTTTCCTCCAACAACTGCTGTAATTTCTCTTCTTGTTTCTTTTCTCGTTTTTCTTGTTTCTTTGCTGCTCTTGTATTTCTGCCATCAAGTCTGCTAGGCTGTAGTTTGATTTGCCGCTTCTCGTTTCCATTTTTTTTATCCCACTCTCTGAAACCAATTTGTTACTCCTCCAGTCCGTTAGTTAATTTTCCGTAAATTTGTTCCGACGAAACAAGTCCTTTCTTAAAAAAACTGGTTTTTTCTTTCTGAATATAATTTTGCGATACACTTAATTTCAACAGTCGAGCTATAATTCTCAATGAACGTCTCACGTGCACGACTTCAACAATACTCAGTTCAATTACACACTCTCTGACTGCAGTTCAATTACTCATTACACTGTTGTCCCGTCACGTTGTGAACGTCTTATACCCCCAATCTAGTAGTCTCCCGACAATTCACGAAGGAACATTGAAATTTTAATGTTCCATAGACAATAATGACCGGGCAACAGGATCTTTTTGAAGAATGACAAAATTTCGATACGATAATCCATATTCAGGTCAACATCGTCCTTTTAATTATGTGAGTCATCCACACAACTGTTACAGTGATATTGTTTCGTAGGAGTGATTTTCAAAGGAGTGATTTTTACAGTTTGGAAGAAGAGTCCTCTGATCCAAAACTAGAGTTTGAGATCGACGAGACAGGAGTCTCTTCTAATGTAAAAAATCGTGCATTCCAAAACAATAAGAAATCCAAACTTTTAAAAGGAGTGATTTTTACTTTATCTTCCACCATATATTTCTCTTTAAATGCTGTTATTGTGAATTGTACATCCAGGTGAAAAGGCCTTTTTTCGTTTTCTTGGAATGTTTATATTTAGTTTACCGTTACTAATACACTCTAAACAAGAACAAGAAGGAATGTCAGACTTATGGTGTTTCTTCGCGGAATATTTGGATCACTTGCTTTATTTATGAGGTTTTATGCTTATCATTTCCTTCCCATCGCAGAATACAACAGTTGTTGGAGGAAAAAGCAAAGAAACAAGAAGAGAGACAACAATGGCAGCTCGAACAACAAAATAAACAAGAAAAGCAACAGGAAGAAAGTCAGCAGCAACTAAAGGAAAGCCAACAACAGTGCCAAGAAGTACAAATGGAAAACATTAGTAAATTTAAAAGCAAATTAAATACATTAAAGGACGATTTATTGTCTTTTACACAAGGAGGATACATTAACCATCGACTTAAATAGCCCAAGACAATGGCAAGCCCCTTCCAGAGCCCGCAGCTAAACCCTAATGCAGACATATTCAGTCCTGTTAGAAGTCACATCCCAGATATGAATGTCAGTAATAAGAGTGATTCAGTAAGAAGGAAGACACAGGAATTCGATGGGAATGCACCGTGGGAAGCATATAGAGCACAATTTGAGCTACTGGCAGAGATGAATGGATGGACAGAGGAACAGAAAGCTGTATATCTGGCAACGAGCTTGTAGGGACAACCACTGGAAAAACTTGGACAGTTGTCAGCAGACGACAGGTACAACTATAAAGCACTGGTAGCGGCTCTAGAACTCAGATACGGAACACAAAATCAATCAGAAGTCTTCAGGGCTAGGTTCAGGACGATAGTCCGTGCTAAAGGGGAGAGTCTGCAACAGCTGGCATAGGACTTGGAAAGCATGGCA
>NW_013753019.1:0-1996 GCF_000517525.1 Limulus polyphemus | reverse complement strand
AGCTCTATTTACCGAATGTATAACTACCATACTCATCTTTAGCCTTACTTGGTACAACAACTCCACAAACATCTAGGTTTAACTATAGTTACCGAATTTATAACCATCATACTCATCTTTAGCCTTACTTGGTACAACAACTCCATCAACACCTAGGTGTAACTCTTGTTACCGGATTTATAACCACCATATTCATCTTTAGCCTTACTTGGTACAACTAGTCCATGAACACCTAGGTGTAACTCTAGTTACAGAATTTATAACCGCCAAACTCATCTTTATCCTTACTTGGTACAACTACTCCACAAACACCTAAGTGTAACTCTAGTTTCTGAATTTGTAACCACCATACTCATCTTTAGAATTATTTGGTACAACAACTTCACGAATACCTAGGTGTACCTTTAGTTACAGAATTTATAACCACCCTACACATCTTAAGCCTAACTCGAAACAACTACTCCATAAACACCAAGGTGTAACTCTAGTTCCCGAATTTATAACCCCCATACTCATCTTTAGCGTTATTTGGTACAACAACTCCACGAACACCTAGGTGTAACTCTAGTTACCGAATTTGTAACCACCATACTCATCTGTAGCGTTATTTGGTACAAGAACTCCACGAATACCTAGGTGTAACTCTAGTTACCGAATTTATAACCACCATATTCATCTTTAGCCTAACTTGGCACAACTACTACATGAACACCTAGGTGTAACTATAGTTACCGAATTTATAACCACCACACTCATCTTTAGCGTTATTTGGTACAACAGCTCCACGAACACCTAGGTGTCACTCTAGTTACCGAATTTATAACCACCATACTCATTATTAACCTTACTTGGTACAACTACTCCATGAACACTTAGGTGTAACTCTAGTTACAGAATTTATAACCACCATACTCGTCTTTAGCCTTACTTGGTACAACTACTCCATGAACACCTAGGTGTAACTCTAGTTTTCGAATTTGTAACCACCATACTCATCTTTAGAATTATTTTGTACAACAACTTCACGAATACCTAGGTGAAATTCTAGTTACCTAATTTATAACCACCATACTCATCGTTAGCCTTACTTGGTACAACAACTCCACGAACACCTAGGTGTAACTCTAGTTACTGGATTTATAACCAACATACTCGTCTTTAGAATTACTTGGTACAACTACTCCATGAACACTTAGGTGTAACTCTAGTTACAGAATTTATAACCACCATTCTCATCTTTAGCCTTACTTGGTAAAACTACTCCCATAAACACCTAGGTGTAACTTTAGTTACTGAATTTATAACCACCATACTCGTCTTTAGCCTTACTTGGTACAACTACGTAACTAGAGTTACACCTAAGTGTTATGGAAGAATTTTTAACCACCATACTCATCTTTAGGTGTCACTCTAGTTACCGAATTTATAACCACCATACTCATCTTTTGCCTTACTTGGTACAACTACTCCATGAACACTTAGGTTTAACTCTATTTACGGAATTTTAAACCACCATACTCATCTTTAGGGTTATTTGGTACAACTGCTCCATGAACCCCTAGGTGTAACTCTAGTTTCTGAATTTATAACCAACCTTCTCGTCTTTAGCCTTACTTGATAGAACTACTGTATGAACACCTAGGTGTAACTCTAGTTACTGAATTTATAACCAACATACTCGTCTTTAGCCTTACTTGGTAAAACTACTCCATGCACACCAAGTTAGCGCATGTGTAACCACCATACTTACCTTTAACCCTTTTTGGTACAACAACTCCACGAACACCTAGGTGTAAATGTAGTTACCGAATTTATAAATACCATACTCATTTTTAGCGTTTTTTGGTACAACAACTCCACAAAAACCTAGGTGTAGCTCTAGTTATAGAATTTTTAACCACCATACTCATCTTTAGGGTTATTTGGTACAACAACTCCATGAACACCTAGGTGTAACTCTATTTACAGAATTTATAACCTCCATACTCATTTTTTG
>NW_013753018.1:0-1138 GCF_000517525.1 Limulus polyphemus | reverse complement strand
AGACAGATACTAGTATTTTTGTTCTTGCATGTGTATATATATATATAGATAGATAGATAGATGTAACTGAGAACTGCACTTCAGCTATAGAAAGCCCAGGCGGGTTGGTAATCAAGTTCGCCACCAAATGGAGCTCTACCATTTAACCAAGACGTAATTATATATATATATATTGTTATATTGTACTTTCAAGTCGATTTCGTTTTCATAATTAACACTTGACGAGCAGTGGAGAAAGATGCATCAGACACTTGTAGCTTAGGTTGCAGTAAAACGTACAGGGATTTTATTGGAATTAGTATTTTTAAATTGAGGTAAGTCGATATTCTTGTGTTATATTTACAGACCTAGTCACTAAGCATTAACCTCTAAGCTTTCAATAATGATAGCTAATCCTTAAGTTGTAAAAAAGTTGAAGGAGTAATGACTATTGTATTTGTTGTACAACAAACATATACCAAGATATATCCTTGATAGGCAAAGTTTTTTTTTTACACTACTATAAGGCTTTCAAATACATTACATAAGTTGAAAGTTTCAAAAGTTATATTTGTATAGATTATGAAATTATAAGAATTGGACAAAAATAGCAAACAAGTTCTTTTGGTGTAGTGGCTATCACATCCGCCTAACACGCGGAAGATCCCACGGTCAATCCCTGGCAGGCACAAAGGTATTATTTTCTTAGGGGTTAGCGCATTCAGCTGTCTGACACGTGTTTTTCTTCTCTCTTATTTCTTGTTCAGTTAATGGCTTTCGCGTGTAGTTTTTATTTCAATATATAAAATTGATGAATGTATAAGCATAGTGTCTTTATGTATGTGTCAAAATTAGTCACAAACTCAGAGGAAATTAAAACCATGAAAAACACAAAAGAGTAATAATCTTGTTGTCTACGAGACTCAAATTAGGTTTGCTTGGAGTTGTAAATTGTGAGTCGAACGTATAGAATTACGTGAAAGAAACGCAACTTCAATCAGGGGTATTAAATAATGTTGACATCTTTCATAACATAAAATGAAATTTTGTGCCTGCCAGGATTTGAACCTGGGAACTTCCAGGTGTTAGGCGAATGTTTTTTTTTCTCCTCTTTATTAACTCACCCTCGTAGAGAAGGTGTAAACAAACATACATCAGT
>NW_013753017.1:0-2978 GCF_000517525.1 Limulus polyphemus | reverse complement strand
GGGACTTTTACCTTGCTCCTGCACTGTATATTGTTATCTATTTTTAGACATAAAAATTCTTCTCGAGATTCCCAAAGAGTTGAATGAATATTTTTCCAATTTGAAAGAAACAATTTTAACGTTTTTTTCTGGATCCTGTGTTTATACTAAAGCTGCATAGAAACAGAGTAAGTGAGAAATTAAAAAAGTCGTAAATCAGTAATGATTGTGGTAAACACTGAATATCCCACATTTCACAAAGTGTCGAAGTTTTATAAAACTTGTATCATAATCTAAGTAAAACTGAGTCATCGCTTTAATCATTTAATCATACACACCATTGTTGAATGACAACAGCCAGACTAAACACCATGTACGCAATTTTCAACTATGTGGTAATCCAGGTGAGAAATAACACTTAATTTTTCTGTCGAGTTTGTTTTATTTTTTTATTGAAAGCCTTCTTGTTAAATCCATATAAACATACATTTTGTCATAATTGTATTGAATCATGAGAAGGAGTAAACCCTACTTGCTTCATTATTTGGATAAGTATAGCGAGGGTAGGAGCAGTCCTGCTTCTCCAGCATATCTTCCTACATAAGCTGTTCTTTAGCATGTTATTCACTGAAGTGATGGTGTATAGAAACTTAGATTCACAACATCGTTCCCAAGAAAACAAGTTTAATTATTGTGTTAACATTTTAGTCTTGGTCTGTGAAAGTCTTCGATTATCATTATTAGTTATAAGCATTTTGAAAAAGATGACAAGCAAACAAAGACGACAACAGTGATGATGGAACCAATTCATAATTGTTATTATCTGTATTCTTTCTCGATCAACATCTCTGATAACAATCTACAATATAATTTTTAAAACATTACGTAACCTACTTCAATTCTTAAGAAGACTGTCTCACTGATTGGAAATGGGGAAGATTATAAAGATGTAACTTACAATTATTATATTCTATAGTATATAATTACAACGTACTTTCAGTTTCTTTTTGTTACTAGAGCCACCTATCCAAAGAAGACAACATATAACATTTTTGTATTTTTACGTGAGTTTTTAACTATCTATTGTTTATTATATTACATATAAACTTTCTGACAACAAAGCTGTAATGTCTTGTGGAGTTTCTTTTTCTTTGCTGCATAATATTTTTGGTATGATATATACATATATATAGATCATTACTTATTAATCCTTTATTTCAGACTTTGGAACATAAGCGAAATGAAAAACATTTCCAAAGGTTCATGTATTTGACTGTTTGTCCCCAAGTTCATCTATTTCATGCAGTTACCTGTTTGAAACACTACACAATTTAGCCCAAGCCTTCTTTTGCTGCACCTTTGTATAATTGGGTGTGTCATATGTTTGACTTCAATCACAAATACCTGTAGCGTGGGTCAAAGTCTCTCCCTTGTCGGCTCTAATCCAATATCTGGCTGAGAATGCTGCCATTACCCTAGGTTTTGGGTGGTAGATGTTTACTGGGATTCCGATATACAGATGGGCAACTAGTCCCTGATTTATGGCAATAGAGCGATAGAGCAACTCTTTGTAAAATCGTGAACGATCATCTATACTAGATCAGTGATTGAATTGATATTTTTTTCTCTCAGAACAAATCTCTTTTCAATTATACACTTTCAAAAGCCAATACAACTGAGCGTATCACTGAGTCTAGAACTGTAGCTTCGTACTATCAGTTGTTACAAGTATAACTACGCGATTGGTCATTTTCTTAAGCATTTACAGACTGTAACATATAGAAAAGATCCACTCGGCCAGTGATAGATAATGCTGTCATTGGCCCTTTTTGCTCTAATATGTAAAGTCGCAGTAACATACCAACAGACAAAGTAGGTATTATCTGCTAGAAAATAGTAAAGGCGGAGATCAATGTATTATTGTCCCCCTTTTGCCCCTCGTCTAGATCTTTATAGGTATCCAAGACTGGGCCATTCAGACTAAAGTCCTATTGCAAATGTTGAACTTGGCCTGATGAATCATCCTATTCTCAATGGTCAAATTAGCATTGCAACTTGAATTGAGAAACTGGATACCAATGTGAACAATGTGACAATTACACGTTAAAGAATACTCTCCAATGGAAGCGGCAGATCAGGGGGGGGGGTATCCTTCTTTATAAACTCATTGATAGTTTTTTCAGCAAACCCTTAGTTACCTCCTGGGTTTGAGAGGCAGTTACCATGGTGACCCAATATGAGGCAGTTGTTAGAGGAAAATATATCAGTGACGTCTGTCATGGCCACACTTCAAACAGATCAGTATATGCAGTCATCTACACAGCATTGAGCCAGGTCTATATCAAAAGTTAACGAGCCAACTACTCATCCTGGAATTACAATGAGACCTCCAGTGAGTGACTAGGGCTACCCAGGTCTGCCTGAGATGGCTTGTAAGGATTCTACATCATACTTCATAAAGCATCAGTCTGTATAAAGTATTCACCATTTTCGAGAGGATGGTAGAACTTATACTGTTGGGACTTTTAAAGCTATCAGGTTTTATTTCATTGTATGACGTAAGCTCTACATTTGTGTGTTTACTACATAAACTAGGACTGTCATATGATTGAAAATCAGTGATGGAAAGGATATTGTGCTCTTACTTTCTGAGGCAACAAATGAATTTTCTGATGTAAAACCTTGTATGAGGTTTCGAGAGAATTATTACCATAATTAATCTAATTGGCGAGAACTCCATGGAACATGCTGCCCTGTCTCATTAGAGTTTCATCTATATATCTCGACAGTATACCAGTTCTAGAAGTTGGAGTTATATTTCTTTTGAGTTTATATTGAGGTACAGTAGTAAGAGCGCGAATTTTAATTCTGGCTGTTTAGATATTACGTTGGAAAGTATTAAATTGTTCGAACTATTTTTAGTGATTTTTTGTTTTTTGCTATCTGGAAAATAAATGTGTAGAGTTTGATGGCTCCTAGATGGCACTACCCTCGGTAAT
>NW_013753016.1:0-1361 GCF_000517525.1 Limulus polyphemus | reverse complement strand
ATATTAAATGAGTTGAGCGGAAACGTTCACATCCTATTTAAATAAAGACTGGAAATATATGTTACGGAAATGGTAACGTAATTGTTTAATTATGTTTTATTGTTTGAAGTAAGGTAACATAAATAATGATATAGTTTGTTACTGGCGACATCTATTAGCACAACAACTAAACATTTCTTGTAATATATTTACAGACGGAATTGGGAGAGTTAATTGTTTATCTGGAAAGTAGTCAGAATAAATTATTATCTGTGACGATTTGTAATATCTAACAACAAATTAACTTAAGCAAAAGACCTGTGCAACCAACATAAATTGGCAAAGGAGGTGACAGTGAGATTTTTGCAACTCACGTGAAGTGATAAAGAATTTTCAGTTAACCTTTACATGCAGAGTAGAGAGCCTTAACAAGAAGAAAATTGTATACTGTAATATTGTTTGGATATATTATTAAAATGAAACAACGTATTTTGAATGAAACAGTAATAAGAAATCTTCACTTGTTTATAAAATACCAGCTTTTTAATATAGTTGTTCCTGTTTTGATCAGTTTGACATATTCCGATGTGTGTGTTGAATTGTTCAGTAAAGATTATTGAACAAGAATTGTCACAGATAATCTTTGGTGCAATCTTATTAACAAAGAAGATAATTTTATATTAAGACTAAAAAACAGACAACATCAGTATACACCTAAAACTGAATAAAATATTCAATGAAATGTATCTAATTTGTCGTCACTAGTGCTTAGTATGAAGTTATCGACCGAGAAATAAAATGGCCATCACATGTAGTCTATTACTCAATAATGCTTACAAATAACTGCTACTTAGCAGTGAGATCAGTTTATAAGGATATATTATTTCCATTTTTCATTGTACAAAAATGATATCTGCCAAAACAATTTGAGAAAAAAATAGATAAATAAATAAAGAATAATCTAATTTAATATTCAAGGTATCAAGGGGATCAGGTATTTATGCAACTGACAGATCTGTGTACATGTTACTGATGTCTGAGTTTAAAAACACCAGTTTCTTAACTAGCAAAACAATACATTATATAGTGGTCTACTTTTCTTCAAATTTTCAGTGGGGCCGAGCCTGGAGCTGTACGTGTATACATTATCCAGTCGTGTATCCTGAGTTATCTATTCCGAGTGCGCATATATTGTGAGTATTTTTTTCGTTCAGTGTTTTCTCTGTGTTTTTTTTACTAATTAATATTTTGTTTGACTGGTTTTTGGGTGGGTTGGAATGAGTTCTGCCACCCCCCTGACTCGACCACAGTCGGTCAGGTTTATCGTGCCAGCAGACATCTTGCCCTCCAAGGTGATTGACTCTTTGTGTGAGAGCCTTTGG
>NW_013753015.1:0-1137 GCF_000517525.1 Limulus polyphemus | reverse complement strand
TACGAAGTTACGGAAAATCAATTAACAAACGGAGACGTAACAATATGTCACCATTATGAGAGTAAAGAGATTTGATTCTATGGTCAATCTTCTATTCAAGACACTTTTGTGAGGCACAATTCCCACTGAACATGTTTAATAAAAGTTTTATCACTTGAAAGGAAGTGTGTCACGCAAAAGCAATTAGATGTTTTATTTGATTACATGTTTTATTGAAAAGGAGAATTGCATTATACCCATCCTATTAAGTGAGAACGTATACGTTTTTTCACATGTAACTACCAATTGTTGTTACTAAAAGATTTTCTTTGGTCAGTAACCATCTTTGATTTAAATACACTAAGCCTTTTGTAAATTGGTGCGATGAAATAAATACATCGTTATAAAGCATCGATTCATACTTAATATCATAAATGTTATACTTCATTTAGCATGTCATTACGACTTATAACAGATTTAATTTGTAATATGAAAATGTGTTAAAATATCAGAAATGTGAGTATTATAACACTCAAACAAACCACGGGAAACTCAATCATGACAAATTCACAAAATGTTAACAGTGTTAAAATGTTAAATGTTAACATATAAAATATGTCCATCCCGACCCTGAATAAAAGTGATTTGGGCCTCTAACTTTATTTTCCTGTTACTGTAGATTCGGCCCCTTTTGGTCCCCGCCCCCACACAAAGATTTTTGTTTATTATTTTGTTTATTTGTAATTAATCACAAAGCTACACAATTGGCTGTCTGTGCTCCGCCGACCAAAAAATGTTATTTATTTTTTTCATTCTTTTATATATAAGTGAAACTTTGTTTAGCTACTTTTGTCAAAGGCGTACACGCTTCTGTACAGGAAATGCACACAATCAAAATAATAATATTAATAAGAGTTTATTACCTGAAGTTGATATGTAAATTACATTCAGTTTCGTTTTTCTCTTCTGGAAGAAATCCACAAACATAGTATTCAAATATTAAGTCTTTAGCCTAACACAACTTGTTTAACTGTCCAAAGCCACGCTATATTCTCTGACTTTAGCTTTAATGTCATGTGTAAGATACTCTGTAACTAGTGTTTTACTATCATGTCTAAGATATTCTCTAACTGGTGTTTTACTATCACGTCTAAGATA
>NW_013753014.1:0-1189 GCF_000517525.1 Limulus polyphemus | reverse complement strand
TAAATATAATAGTACTGTCTGTTGTGATACATCAGTACTATTATATTTATATACCTGTTGTATGTATCTATATAAATATAATAGTACTGTCTGTTGTATGTATCTATATAAATATAATAGAACTGTCTGTTGTATGTATCTATATGAATATAATAGTACTGTCTGTTGTATGTCCATATAACTACTTCGCAGCACGTGGCTGGATCTTCACCAAAATTATTATGGAGGCTCATTAGGTCCAAACGGGGGTACTTACTAATTTTCAGTTTTGCGTGTTGCGGTTTTTATGGGCGTTTTTTTTGCGTGTATTTTACCACTACCTCATCTCCCGTGGATGGATCTTTCCTAAATTTGGGTCCATGGGGCGATACTTGCAAACTTGCGGTTTTACATTTTGTGTCTTGCAGTTTTTATGGGCGTTTTCTTTACAATTACATATAAGGGAAGCAACTTTTCATGTCCTAAGATAACCTTTCATTAATCACGAATTGACATAACGTCCATCTAGAGGACGGGTACTCCAGCTAGTGTAAAATAATTCTTGTGCACGATATAAAATCAAGTTACAACATTGAAGTTAAGAATTTATTTCGTGGTTTGGGATTGGTGGCGCCATCTAACAGTAACGTTTTACAAATTGTAAATGATTTTATGTGTTACGTCAACTGTTTTGAACATCAACGTGATCCTGATGATTGGTTACATACAGTAAATATATATATATATCATAATACTTTATTATGCATATTATAAAACACGTTTATCAAAACATAAAAGCATAACATAGACCTTCTGTTCGTTATAAAGCGTATTTGGTAACACAGCATTATAATACACTCTTGGCCAAAATGTTTGCATTCTGTTCTATATTGATGTTATTGTTTACATGCATGGATTAGTTATTGAGTAAAATGTGTGAGTAGTAACAGAGAAAGTAACTTGTGATCAGATAAACATGTCAGAGTTGTTATTCTGGTCTGTATAAGTTATTTTCAGCATTTGTTCGTGAAACACACATATACACCTGTGTTGTATAAAATGATGGGATTTTGATATAAACTATTTTTGAAACAAATCAACGCTTTGTTCAGTCAATTTCTCTGTAGTTGGTGTAGAGTCATGCCTTGTCACGTGCCAGAATTTATAGGGCGTCAAATTTTTCGACTGTCCAGAAATGGTATAAAGGAAA
>NW_013753013.1:0-1135 GCF_000517525.1 Limulus polyphemus | reverse complement strand
ATTATTTCGGTTTCACAGTAAACGAAGAAGTAGATGGGTTTTTATCAAAGCTTTCTTGAAGTGTCAAATATACATATACACAAAATGTTCCTTTAATATCTTCTCCAAAGCTGTGTTCGAGTCCACAACGTTTCCAACTTTCAATGACTTCATAAGCTTCTTTTTGCGTGTTACTCATAACAAATTTCACGAGTTTTCTGTTATGTTTTTCATTTCATTTCACCCTTATGGGGTTAAAGAAGGCTTAGTACACACCTTCAGCACTATAGCTTCGTCCTTATCATTACCTTGTGTCTTTTTTATTGTCCGGTTTTGTTTTAAGGGTAAAGCCGCACAATGTCTACATGCCCACCACAATGATCGAACCCCGAATTTTAGTGTTATAAGGCTTAAAGATTATCGCCGAGTCACTGAGGTCGTCTTTGATATAAATCTTTCCAATAATATTTTCAAAAACTGTTTTTCTAAATGAATGATTAACAATATTAATAATGTTGATTCGTACGAACATTTCATCATGAATATACGACCTACGTCACATGGGTATCCAATGAATAAAACTATTCTTTAAGCCTTGTTTCTTATTTATAAATAAAACTCATTATGGCGGATTACATACGTTGATTTTTGACAAATTAGTGTAAAGGTTTTTAATGTTATTTTTCAGACATTTATATTTAACAAATTCATATCAAGGGGAAAGAGATTCATCTTTCGTAAAGACGAGGCTGATGACGATGAACCTAAAAATAAAATGAAAACGGAGTAAGTAACTAATGAATTATATGTATGTTATAAAGATAAAATATGTTAGATTAACTCAAATTCTCAACCCTTAACGTTGTAAAGAAAAATGTTTCAGTGTAAGTGTCAAACTCTTAAAAAAACCTGTTGAACAGTTCTTCCTCAACACTGTGCCAGGTCTGTAATCTCTGATTGATGGATAAAGCTAATCATATTAAGAAGTTTCTTTATTAACACTGTGTCAGTACTGTAATCTCTGATTGTTGGATAAAACTAATATTAAGAAGTTTCTTTGTTAACACTGTGTCAGTTCTGTAATCTCTGATTGATGGATAAAACTAATCATATTAAGAAGTTTCTTTATTAACACTGTGTCAGTTCTGTAATCTTT
>NW_013753012.1:0-1715 GCF_000517525.1 Limulus polyphemus | reverse complement strand
TAGCTAAAGTCATCACACACAATTTATCACACATAGCTAAAGTCAGTACACACAATTTATCACACATAGCTAAAGTCATCACACACAATCTATCACACACAGCTAAAGTCATTACACACAATTTATCACACATAGCTAAAGTCATTACACACAATTTATCACACATAGCTAAAGTCATCACACACAATCTATCACACATAGCTAAAGTCATTACACACAATTTATCACACATAGCTAAAGTCATAAAGTATATTATTCATAGTCCATGTATTAAAACACTGAGCTTATAAAGCAAGTGAGATGATAGATACAGACATTACCAGACAAGGAACGACACTACAAACCTGCATCTCTCTTCCTTCAAGTCACATCAGTAAACCCGCAGCCCTCTTCCACTGGAGCTATCTATTGGACATGAAAAATGTCTTCAAGTCACATCAGTAAACCTGCATCTCTCTTACACTGGAACTATCTATTGGACATGAAAAATGTCTTCAAGTCAATGCAGGTTTACTGATGTCTCTTACACTGGAGCTATCTATTGGACATGAAAAATGTCTTCAGTCACATCAGTAAACCTGCAGCCCTCTTCCACTGGATCCATTTACTGGACAGGGAAAATGTCTCTATGGAAAACGTAAGCAAATCCAGTGAATATAAAATGTACAAAAAGAAATCTCCGTGGTTAGGAATACGAAACAAGGATGAGCAAGAAAGATGAAATTTGTTGTCCGAAATATAAAAAAACTTTCCACGTTCCCGCTCCGAATCTTAATTACTTGATCCTCCTTCAGTTTACTTTGAACAATAGGTTTACTTGATCCTCCTTCAGTTTACTTTGAACAATAGGTTTACTTGATCATCCTTCAGTTTACTTTGAACAATAGGTTTACTTGATCCTCCTTCAGTTTACTTTGAACAATAGGTTTACTTGATCCTGCTTCAGTTTACTTTGAACAATAGGTTTACTTGATCCTCCTTCAGTTTACTTTGAACAATAGGTTTACTTTATCATCCTTCTATGAGTCTCTACCAGAGAAAACCACTGTCATGTCGTTTTATGTAAATGAAATTGGTCAGTATTGACTTTGTCCACGGCTCGTCCACCGACATAACTTTTCATTTGTTACATATACTTTGCATATGAGTTATAACTTTCGAATAAACTCGGATTTCGATCAAAACACCGAACTGTGAAGTTTTAAAACTAGAGAGTTGGAGTCGCAGTTTTCATCAAAGTTTAAAATATTTCGTTCGCTAACAAACTTAGTTGAATTAGCTTCTGTGTGTCATTGTGTCCACATAGATAGAGACGTAGGGTCGGATATGACACCCTGAAACCCTGGAGGGCGGAACATTACGGCCACCTCCCCTCAATAACCATAAACAAAACTGGGACACAAGTAACTTTGAAATTGAAGTTACTAGTTCAAATAAACATTCACTACAGTAAATCATCTTCCAAACGTATATCTATATTATATACCTTACTAACAGCACGTTCTGTAGTTTTAAAACATTCAACTGTAAACGTGAATTCACTACAGTAAATCCCCTTCCAAACGTATATTTATATTATATACCTTACTAACAGCACGTTCTGTTGTTTTAAAACATTCAACTGTAAACGTGAATTCACTACAGTAAATCCCCTTCCAAACGTATATTTATATTATATACCTTACTAACAGCACGTTCTGTAGTTTTAAAATATT
>NW_013753011.1:0-1137 GCF_000517525.1 Limulus polyphemus | reverse complement strand
AACAACTAAGTCACACTAAGGTACAAAACACGCTTTAACAACTAAGTCACACTAAGGTACAAAACACGCTTTAACAACTAAGTCACACTAAGGTCTAAAAACGCTTTAACAACTAAGTCACACTAAGGTACAAAACACGCTTTAACAACTAAGTCACACTAAGGTCTAAAACACGCTTGAACAACTAAGTCACACTAAGGTACAAAACACGCTTGAACAACTAAGTCACACTAAGGTCCAAAACACGCTTTAACAAGTAAGTCACACTAAGGTACAAAACACGCTTTAATAACTAAGACTGTGACATCTTGAACTTCACGGTTTTGTTTTTTCTGTAGTCGTATAGGTGAGCTTTGATTCTCTGTTCAAACATGAAAATGAACCTACTACCTGTATACTTAACTCTTCTACTCCTTATACCTTTGTTGATATCCCGAACATATATATCCCACCAGCATCGATACAATCCTAGTGTAGTTACTTCTTTTGGCTCTGGTCCCAGAAAGGCCAGGTGGTTATGGCGCTTCACTCGCAATCTGAGGGTCGCGGTTTTGAATTACCTTCCCATCAAACATGCTCGTCTTTTCAGCCTTGGAGACGTTATATTGTGACGGTCAATACCACTATTCGTTGGTAAAAGAGTAGCCCAAGAGTTGGCTGTGGGTGGTGATGATTAGCTGCCTTCCCTCTACTCTTTCACTGTTAAATTAGGGAAGATTAGCGCAGATAACCCTCGTGTACCTTTGCGCGAAATAAAAAAAAAACAGACAAAACAAACAGTCTTCAGGCTGTTATAGACCAAACGGTATCCCAACCTTCTGAATAGCCAAGTGACTATCTCCTTACCAGACAGGGTGCTTTTGATAAAATTGTGAAATCTTTATCCTTTTCAAGTTACCTATTGGGGTTTTCTGCTTTGATATGAATTCTTGTATCGTTTGCATACTTGTAGTTTCTAGAACTTGTTGTTGTTTAAAATCGGAGTATATTCTGCTTGTGCTGTGTTAAACACGAGATCGCAAGGAACAAATGGACACAAACAAGATATTCCTACTTTGCTCATCTAATCATCGTGAGAACGTACTTGAAGAACAGAAAACACTTATCACAAACACTGATTTAATCATCGTGAGAACG
>NW_013753010.1:0-3157 GCF_000517525.1 Limulus polyphemus | reverse complement strand
ATCCCAAACCACCACCACCACCCCTGTCTAACTAAGTCAAAGTTATATATATCTATATAGAAACATGGTGGTAAAACTCATTACATGCAACTTTGTCTCCTGTAAGTCGGCCATGACAGGGGTTGATATTCTCGTTCTTAAATAATAATTTTAACAACTTACAAAGACATGAAGTGTTACAGAATGTACGATAAAGCTCCCGTTTTATCCTGTAAAATAATTATATAGTTGTGAAATAACAGAAACGTAAAACATAAACCACGTCAGTCTCTTCATCCATCGATCAGCAACGATGTAAGTTAAAACAATATTTCCAGGTCACAACGAATTTCACTGCGCGCAATATTCATAACAGAATATAGAAAACATTGATATATAAATTGTTACTCCAGTCAGCCTCGAACCTTGGTAATCACGATAACAGAGTATCGTGTGCATACTTTCGCCAACTTCTTAAGCAAACACTTTTTTTTGGGGGGGGGAGAGTTAAACAAATTTAAACACTTACTCAATCCATCTTTTCTGTCTATCTGATTCGTTCAATTTTGAAAATTCAGGAGGACAAAAAAAAATCAATCGATAACCCTACAACCCGCATTATGACGTCAGCATCTTCGATCAGGTGTATGCACCAACACAAAAATCTGCAGACCAGTTATAGTTGTGTTCATGATGGGCCCGAATGTGACTATAGAGCTTATTTGTTTTAGAGAAGGTGGGATTTATTACCAGATGACCCTCTCGATATCACTGACATGGTTCATTAATCGTACCCATGTATTGATTGATTGCTGTAACAAGTGAGCTGGTTTTCAAAAATTATGGTTTTTGTATTTTGTTCATAAGACGCGACTAACATTTTTGTGTGTGATTTTACACGTTAAAGAGAGCGTGTCATGCACATGTAAGTACAGAAGCAGTGTCATTGTTTACCTTTGACTTTGGACAGTGTCATTGTTTACTTATGACGTTGGTCAGTGTCATTGCCACTGTCCAGGTTGATCGTGTTTTTAGCTTTTTATGAGTCATAGGACTTTTTAAATTTTAATTAAATTCTTAACCTTATTTTGATAAGGGTGTATACCTGACACGTGTTGCTTTTTTATATGTTTTTATATAACGTTTCTATTTTCGATTTTTGTTTCATACTCGATTATTTGACGCAGATAGCCCTGAGGCTTTGCAATATAAAACCTTATGGGTCTCAAGATGTTAGACGTGTGATTGGTACTTGAACTAAAATGTGTATTTCAGTTATTCTGCTCATGTTTTGAGTTTTTCTTTTTTCTTTATGGATCTCAAGATGTTAGAGCACGAGCGCTGCTGAAACTAATATATATATATACCAACGTCAAAGGTAAACCCTGAGATAAAACATGTCTGAAATGAAGTCGTAGCGATGTCATGAAAGTAAAATGTGGGCAGTTGTGACTTGAGTGTCGTAAAGGCGGATCTGCAGAAGAAAATGTTGTGTTACAAAACTGTCGCCAACGCTTAGCCTAGACAAGATAACTTATTCTCTCTGAGCCCTATAGAAATTAGGCACAACAATAGTAGGTTTTACTTGGAAAAACTTGACGTAAAGTTGCTCACTCTAAATCGATTGTCAACTGGCATGAAGACACGCCATGATGACTGGTCGGAAGTACACATAAGGGATAGGCAGGGCTGTGATAATCACAGAGCAGATGTATTAAGTAGCTCATTCCCACGGATACCAACATAACCAGGAATCCAGCAAAACTGAATAGACAAAGAGAAGCACGCCAATCGTTTTTAAATATTTGGGAGAACTGGGTGAGAACTCACATTAAGTGATTCCAGGGTCATCAAAGAGAGTCAGTGTACTACATAGCTTCTACATGACCCAAGGCAAGTGAAATTGTACACAACTAAGCAGTGAACACATAATTTGTAGAGGGGATTCTGTGAGCAACCACCAAGCCACAGAGTCCCCACATTTTAAAACACTCATAAAAATGGGAACAAAAGAATTATTCAAAAGATGGTACTTCCAATCAGGAGTAACCAACCTCTTCAAAAGACTGAGATAAAGGTCACAACTAGCCATGATGGGATGGGCTGATCGTGAGAATCGGCGAAAGCTTCCAATGTCAGACCCAGTTCAGTCAACTGCATTTGGATACAAAGGCCGAATGTAGGAATGACACATTGCCTATTGCCAAAAGCACAGCCCACTGAGGCATGAAGACACAATGCCAGGTGGAATGCTGTGATAAAGATAAGAAATTTGCAGCATATTGTAAGGAAAGTTGCAATCACCAGAGGAGAAGTGGAGGTTCAGAGGACTAGGTGTGCAAACTCTGGACCAGAGAAGTGCAGAAAGTCCCAGTGCACAGCCAAAGCCCCAAATGATGTACAGGGTCCAACATCTTCAAATAAAATTCCCTGGTTGAACTATAGACCATATATAGTCCAGCTTCAATCAAATGAAGGCGTGATAGATCTTCTGCTTGGGGGTGAGACAAAGTTCTTTTGACTGTAAAATGATGTTTATTCCACACATTAAGCAGCTTTGTGTCAAGTTTGCAAGGGCACTGAGCAGTCTCCATGTTCTCATTCTACTCTCTGGGGAATGGATATATTACCACCCAGGCAGAGCTCCAGATCAGGGTGCATACCCAGCTGGCAGCAAAAATATAAGAAAAGGGTTTCAGATGAAGAGAAGTTGAAATTGTTTGCTGTGGTCTATTGCAACAACTGAGTGAGGGCAGTCTGAAGCTGCCATTCAATAAACCTCATATTTGATGACCAACAGGAAATCTGAAAGTCATTTACGTAGAGGCTGTTTGCAACAGGTTGAGGAAGTTGATCGGTGATAGCACTGATCTTAATACTTAAAAGTGTGACAATCAAGATACAGCCCTAACGGAATCCAAGTTCCTGTGGGAAGGAACAGGACAATGTTGAACCCAACCCACACTGATTTGGAATGTCCTGTCAGTTAAAATTCTAAATAAAAATGTGTAAATGACCATATAACCCACAGGAATACAAGTCCTGTAAAATACCAAACTGCTATGTAATATCATAACTCTTCTCAAGATCAAAAACGATTGAAACAAGATGCTCCCTTATGAGGAAGACTTCCCTAATCTATGTTTCAAGTCGTATGCACGGTGGATCACTGCCTGCT
>NW_013753009.1:0-1137 GCF_000517525.1 Limulus polyphemus | reverse complement strand
GAAACAAGAAGAGCGAGAAGAGAAATTACAACAGTTCTTAGAGGAAAAAGAAAAGAAACAAGAAGAATGAGAAAGTAAACAAGAAGAGAGACAACAGCAGTTGCAAGAAAACACGAAACAGTGGCAGCTCGAACAGCAAAATAAACAAGAGAAATTACAGCAGTTGTTGGAGGAAAAAGAAAAGAAACAAGAAGAGAAATTACAACAGTTGTTGGAGGAAAAAGAAAAGAAACAAGAAGAAAGATTACAGCAGTGGCAAGAAAACTTACAACAATGGCAGCTCGAACAGCAAAATAAACAGGAGAGATTACAGCGGTTGCTGGAGGAAAAAGAAAAGAAACAAGAAGAACGAGAAAAGAAACAGGAAGAAAGTATCCAACAGTTGCAGGAAAGTCAGCAGCAACTACAGGAAAATCAACAACAATGGCAAGAAGTACAAATGGAAAACATTAGTAAATTTAAAAGCGAATTAGATACGTTAAAAGACGATTTATTGTCTTTTACACAAGGAGGATACATTAACCATCGACTTAACCAGCCCCGGCCAATGATAAGTCCCTTCCAGACCCCGCAGCTAAATCCTAATGCAGACATCTTCAGTCCTGTTAGAAGTCACATCCAAGATATGAATGTCAGCAATAGGGGTGATCCAGTACAAAGGAAGACACAGGAATTCGATGGGAAGGCACCGTGGGAAGCATATAGCGCACAGTTTGAGCTACTAGCAGAGATGAATGGATGGACAGAGGAGCAGAAAGCAGTATATTTGGCAACGAACTTGAAAGGACAACCACTGGAAATACTTGGAAAGTTGTCAGCAGACGACAGGCACAACTATAGAGCACTGGTAGCGGCTCTAGAACTCAGATACGGAACCCAAAATCAGTCAGAAGTCTACAGGGCTAGGTTTAGGACGAGAGTCCGTGCTAAAGGGGAGAGCCTGCAAGAGCTAGCACAGGACTTGGAAAGTATGGCACACAAGGCCTACCCAACTGCACCACCCGATCTCCTCAAGTTGTTGCTGAGAGACCAGTTCGTAGACGCCTTGAACAGTCCACAACTAAAGATACAAGTAAAGCAAGCACACCCCTCTACTATGCAGGATGCAATGGCCAGAGCTCTCGAACTTGAATCCTT
>NW_013753008.1:0-1137 GCF_000517525.1 Limulus polyphemus | reverse complement strand
TTGCAATCTCGATAACAAAAGGTACACTTTATATTACCGTCACTACCGCTTGCTTGACTCAATTATCTGTCTCTATGTCTACCTGCAATTTATCTCTTCGCTTTATTTGCCGGGCTTATATACTAAATAAGAGGGTGGCTGGAACAAACTAGAGTTGCCAGGAAAAGTCATGATCCTTCTAGAAAGTCCAGTGCGCATGCTTCCAGCGTCGCGTGACTTCTGCTGTCGTAACAGAATGTTCTAATAGAAGTAGTGTCCATAGATTTGTCAAGAAATAAAGAATGTTCTAATAGAAGTAATGTCCATAGATTTGTCAAGAAATAAAGAATGTTCTAATAGAAGTAGTATCCATAGATCTGTCAAGAAATAAAGAATATTTTAATGGAAGTAGTATCTTAACGGTTTTTTTTGTGTACAAAACTTGAAGATAGCTTTTATATGCGGAAACATCTGTTAGCTGAGTTCTTGCACAGATCTTAAAATATAACGTTGATAAACGGAAACATTGGCACATGTAGATAAGTAGATCTTGAAAGTCGAGTTGTTTAAAACTTGAAAATAGCGTTGATAACTGGACTAATTGTCTCGAAAATGATCCATAGGAAATAATACAGCTTATAAAATGAGTCAGAACAACGTAGGCCGGTAAGGCAATCACTGATTGGCAAGTCATTAAACCAATCAGGAAATGTCGCAGACCTACTGACGGATCTGTAGATTGTATATGAATTATTTTTGGCGGCAAATGACAGGTTTGTGGGTTTTAATAAAGGTGGCTTCCAAAATAAAGAGAAGAAAGGTTGACAGACCATTTGCAATAACTTTAATTCTGCTATCCGTGTAGTTGTCAGCACAAGTATGGTTCACTAGTAAATGCTGGCCAATCAACGATTCACATTTTGGTGGTAAAACTTATGTTTTACAGGAGTGACATGGTAAATTATTTTCTTTCACACTCTTATTTCTTGTGGTTGTGGGTACTTGTTGTTTAATTCTATCCTGCAGTCTTTGTGAAGTGCGACCTACATACTGACATTCGCAGTGGCACGAGAATTCATAAATAACCATACTTTTCTGTGTGGCAGGTATCGCATCTTTGTGTGTTGCAAGCAACAGCTTACGTTTGGAATAAGCACA
>NW_013753007.1:0-1137 GCF_000517525.1 Limulus polyphemus | reverse complement strand
AACAATACTGTGTCCTGTCAATAAGAAGATACAGGATTTATCAATACTGTGTACTGTCAATAAGAAGACACAAGATTTAACAATAATGTATCCTGTCAATAAGATTAAAATCGGATTTATCAATACTGTGTACTGTCAATTAGAAGACACAAGATTTAACAATACTGTGTCCTGTCAATAAGAAGATACAGGATTTATCAATACTGTGTACTGTCAATAACAAGACACAAGATTTAACAACACTGTGTCCTGTCAATAAGAAGATAAATGATTTATCAATACTGTGTACTGTCAATAAGAAGACACAAGATTTAACGATACTGTGTACTGTCAATAAGAACACATAAAATTTTTAAATACCATGTCCTGTCAATAAGAAGATACAGGATTTATCAATACTGTGTACTGTCAATAAGAAGACAAAATATTTAACGATTTTGTGTACTGTCAGTAAAAAGACACAAGATTTAACAATACTGAGTGATGTCAATAAGAAGATACAGGATTTAACAATACTTTGTAATGTCAATAAAAAGACACAAGATTTAACGATACTGTGTACTATCAATAAGAAGACTAGATTTACCAATACTGATGACGACAAAACCTTGCCGAAACGTTGTACATTTGCTGTCATGTTAAACTTATATTAAAGTTTTTCTTCATTACCCATTTAAGCCGTCTTCAGCCATTATTACCAATACTGTGTACTGTCAGTAAGCAGATACAAGATTTATCAATACCGATTACTCTCAATAAGAAGACACAAGATTTAACAATACTATGTACTATCAAAAAGAAAACAAGATTTAACGATACTGTGTACTGTCAATAAAAAGACACAAGATTTAACAGTACTGTGTCCTGTCAATAAGAAGATACATGATTTATCAATACTGTGTTTTGTCAATAAGAAGACACAAGATTTAACGATACTGTGTACTATCATAACAAGTCATAAGATTTAATGATACTGTGTACTGTCAATAACAAGCCAAAAGATTTAACGATACTGTGTACTGTCAATAAAAAGACATAAGATTTATCAATACTGTGTACTGTCAAAAAGAAGACACAAGATTTAACGATACTGTGTACTATCAATAAGAAGACAAGATTTACCAATACTGTGTACTA
>NW_013753006.1:0-1754 GCF_000517525.1 Limulus polyphemus | reverse complement strand
GTTTTCTTCTCGCTAATCCCATATTCTCGGAGATCTCTTTGAAAGACAGTACTAATTCCGTTATCGCTTCTTCCCTTTCGGCCACAATGTGTAGATTTATAATTCGATTTTGATTATCCAGACCCAGGCTCAACCTCTGATGCTCGTGAAGAATTCCTCTTGAAACTTTGTTCATAATAAGACGAATCACACAAAAAATGTAAACCCAGATACTATTGCTTGTTATTCCATTAATAACTATTGGAACTTCTTTACATAGAAAATGATTCATTAACCAACTTCCAGTTTTTTTTTACACTTAGTGTTATAACAGACAAAAGCATATAATTACTAATTAGCCAATATGATGCAGCAAGTGGACTCCATTTACAGTTTTGTTCAGGAACAGAACTTTAAATGTTTAAATCACTTATGTTTCTAATGATCTATTACGTATACCTTCGTTTGTCAGAAAGTAACATAGTACTCGTATAATTACTCAAAGCAAGCTAATATACATATTTGTTTTTTGTTTGTTTGTTTTTAATTATGCACAAAGCTACACAATGGGCTATCTGTGCTCTGCCCACCACGAGTATCGAAACCCGGTTTCTAGCGTTGTAATTCCGCAGACATACCGCTGTGCCACTGGGGGGGGGGCAAACGCATAAATCGAACGTATTATTATACTACGAGTTTTTTTTTTTTACATAAATCCTCGGATTAGTGTGTGTTTTCTTATATCAAAGTCCACCGAGAGGAATCGAACCCCTGATTTTAGCATTGTAAATCCGAAGACTCACCGCTGTCCCCCCCGGAGGACCCATAATATATACAAATAATAAATCTATTTCAAGATAGTTATACATTTACTAGAAACAGTTCTTCTGTCCAGAAGAATAGATCTGATTACGTACCTAAAATAAACTGAACATTTGACTTCGGGTATTTATGTTATTAAAGTATCTCGCTGTACCATTAATACGTTAGCACACACTAGTCTAGCTCGAATTTCACCAGAGCCGTTTAGCTTGTAGTAAATCAACATTCTGTAGAGTTACCAACTCTGACTGTATACCTATAAGTTTGACGAGCAACTCAAGACTGCATAAACTAATTGAAATAACACTGAGCTACAGTTTTTCCACTAGATAGCGCGGCCATCTGTTATGTGATCCTTTTAGATTAACCCACGATAGCTTTAGTTGCCAATTTCACGATCATGAAAGGTGTCTCTGCAATATCAATTTCACGGAAACCATAGCCGGGTTTCTCATTTCTCAGACGATAAACTTAGTATTAATGTCACAAGGCGTAGATTCAGGTTTCCTCTACTGCTACTTTATTAGCTGAAATTATTGTTTGTGTCGAGCTATTTTCAGTACTCACCGCCAACAGACTTCTCGTGTTTTTCCAAGCCCCATTTTTTTTTATAACAGCGTGTTAAGGAACAGGTTTTATAACTACAACAAACCAACACTTTAAAGACTCCCTATATAATAACCATGCACCCTAATTTGTTATAGAAATGCAGTTAGGTTACGCCTAAAATATCCTAATTTTTAATGGCAATTAAATTCACCTAAAGAAGCCCTAATTTGTTATAGAAATGCAGTTAGGTTACGCCTAAAATATCCTAATTTTTCATGGCAATTAAATTCGCCTAAAGAAGCCCTAATTTGTTATAGAAATGCAGTTAGGTTACGCCTAAAATATCCTAATTTTTCATGGCAATTAAATTCGCCTAAAGAAGCCCTAATTTGTTATAGAAATGC
>NW_013753005.1:0-1537 GCF_000517525.1 Limulus polyphemus | reverse complement strand
TACACTATGTTGCATTGATTGTGTTATATATTTATTTCTTGTTCTAAACGGTGCTTATTTCCTGCACACATACACTTTGTTGCATTGATTGTGTTGTATATTTATTTCTTGTTCTAAACGGTGCTTATTTCCTGCAGACATACACTTTGTTCCAATAAATTTGTAATATATTTGCTTCTAAACAGTTCTGCAGACATACACTTTGTTACATTGATTACATTATATATATTTATTTGTTATTCTAAACGGTGCTTATTTCCTGCAGACATACACTTTGTTACATTGATTACGTTATATATATATTTATTTGTTATTCTAAACGGTGCTTATTTCCTGCAGACATACACTTTGTTACCATTGATTATGTTATATATTTATTTCTTGTTCTAAACGGTGCTTATTTCCTGCAGGCATACACTTTGTTGCATTGATTGTGTTATATATTTATTTGTTGTTCTAAACGGTGCTTATTTCCTGCAGACATACACTTTGTTTCATAATTTTCAGTTGACCATAACGAAGGAAGAATTTGCACTAAACAGACTTCTGAGTTGGTTTTTGGTTTTATACCTAGAGTATAAGTATGTGTGATTCAAACTGTGTATTATTCCAATCCTATTAGAAATTGTTTTGAAATATTTATACGTGTATTGTTTATCTGTAGGTATTTATTGTTGTTAGGAGTAGACCAAAATGTATCAGAATTTTCAAAAATCGACACCAATGGTCAGTTAATATTGTATGCTCAGAAACAGAATGTTCCTTCAGTGAGAGATGGACAGCACCTAGTGGTCAGTTAATACGATATAGTTTAAATATGGATATAGATATGGGAATTCGATAATATCGTTCACCAACCACAAGACCCTCTGCATTATATGAAGTTGTCTTAGACGAAGTTAATAATTGACAAGTTTATCCAATAACTTTATGCACCACAGTTGTATAAGGTACAGTACGATTCTCACCATTTGAAACATACATTATCTTACCAAATTTATTGGGACAGAACAGCAAACACTCCCAATTTTTATTTGCACACTGTTCCCGTACTAGAAAAGCAGCATTTGTCTTATGAAGGCGTACAGCAGTTAGAGATTTTCAATTGTAATCCAAGATGCCACGAGTTAAAAAAGCTGACTGACCATCAAAGTGGAATAAATACTGGGTATCTGATGAGAAGATCATGAGTGATTGCGTCATTTCATCGGGTAATGTCGACAGGAAATAAAATAAAAAAGGTCATCCCATGGCTAGAATTAGGACACAACACCCACAGACCTACATGTACTAATGACACAATATTAAGGATTGTCTATATCAGAACTACATGTGCTAATGATACAACACTAAAACTTGTCTTAATCAGATCTACATGTACTGACGACACAACGCCAAATATTGTCTTCATTAAACCTACATGTACTAATGATACAACACTAAATCTTGTCTTAATCAGAACTACATGTACTAATGACACAACACCAAGGAATACCTTCATTAGACTTACGTGTACTGATGATACAACACTAAAGAT
>NW_013753004.1:0-2031 GCF_000517525.1 Limulus polyphemus | reverse complement strand
AACTGTCAATGCAGAGATCCATAGTCAGCAACTGGAACGTTTAAATTAAGCCCTTCATGAGAAACACCCTTCACTCGTCAATCGGAAAGGTGTTCTTCTTCTCTACAACAATGCATCCACATGTAGCATGTTTGACGCAACACAAGTTATGGAGTTGGATTGGGAAGTTCTCCCTCACCTACCATATTCTCCAGGTATGGTACCATTAGATTACCATATTTTTCCTTCCTTGCAACACCATCTTAATGGGCAAACATATGCAAATGTGATAGGTGTTAAAGAGGACATTAATATATTTTTTGCTTAAAAGCCAAGTGATTTATTTAATTTGAAACCAGTAATGGCTGATCAGAAGCAGGAGTTTACCAAAAGTGGCAGGAGGTTAATAGACATAAGGGAGAAGGGATGCTATGTTTTTTATAAAATGGGACACATTGAAGAGAAGTGCAAATCCATTACAAGCAAACAACAGTAGAAACTTCAACATAATGCAGCTGGAGGTATTTAGGAATAGAGTGATGGTAAGAAACAAGAAAATAGAGAGTGGCACTATAGATGCTGCTGTCAGAATAAAGAGAATGAGGATTACTTGTCAAATTCAATACAAGAAAGCATGTTCGATCAATGCACAATTAATAGACAGCTAAAGTTAGCAAATGGACCAACAGTGCCTATAGTGATGGGAGTATGTGACAAATATTAAGATATGCCAAGAAATCATATTATGCCAATACGTGAAGGCTATATTGGGGACAAGAAAGTGAAGGTTCTACGAGACACTGGGGCAGTAGTGCAGCAGCAAAAACCAGTCTAGTATCCGATGATCAGATAACAAGCAAGGTACGCCTGTGTATTCTAATTGATGGGACAGTGAGAAAGTTTTCCATAGCAATAAAGAAAGGTGGATACTCCATATTATGTAGGAAACTTTGAGGTCATGTGTATCAAGGAACCAATACCCGACTTGGTGATTAGTAATATTCCAGATAGTAGAAATTTGGAAGAACTAAACAGAAAGAGGATTGATAAAACATCTGCTGTCACCACCAGAGCTCAATAAAAGAACAAAAAGGACATCAAGCCCTGCAAGTGTCAAAAGGTGACATCCCGAATTTAGGTTTACAGGAACTGAAGGAAGCACAGGAGAAAGACCCTTCACTGCAGAAACTTTGTCACAATGCCCGGCAGAAAGTCGAGCACAAAACAAAGGGGAAAGATACTTATAGAATAGACGACCGGAAGGGACCATAGTACCAACAGAATACCGGAATCAGCTGATGAATATCTCTCATGAATCAATTGTGGGAGAACACCTAGAAACAAGGAAAATGGCAGACAGAATCACCAGTAACTTTCATTGGCCGGGAGTCATCGGAGAAGTGAATAGATTCTGCTGGTCATGAGACATCTGCCAAAGGACAATACCTAGAGGGAAGGTAACCAAAGTACCATTGGGAGAGATGCCTCTCATAGAAGAGCCATTCAGTAGAGTAGCTGTAAACTTGATCGGGCCACTAACACCTGTGTCTGACAAAGGCAACTTGTATGTGCTGACATAGTTGACAATGTGACACGTTATTTGGAAGCAATAGCACTTGCAAGGATACAGACAGGGAGAGTAGTATAAACCAGTTTACTTCAGAACTGATGCAGAAAGTGTGCAGACTCATCAGTACTTGGCAACTTTTTACCTCCCTGTACAATACTAAATGTAATAGACTTTGTAAGAGAGTCAATGGAGTTTTAAAGAGCATGCTAAATAAGATGTGCCAAGAGAGACAACATGACTGGGACAGGTACTTTGAGAAGTCCCACAAGAGGTACAGGATTTTCACCCTTCGAGTTACTGTATCGAAGAACAATATGAGGTTCACTGCAAATATTGAAAGAGCTATGGATGGGTAAAGAAGAGTCAGAAGTAATGAACATATACCATTATGTGTTATACCTCAGAAACCGACCGGAGGAGACCTGTCAAGGTAATCAAAAGCATTTCTATGACAAGAAGGTCAAGGATCGACGTTTTAAGCT